>NC_084811.1:1324802-1624802 GCF_963583255.1 Pyrus communis | reverse complement strand
CAGTTTTTACAAAGTCGTATATAAATTGTCGTTCAAACAATTTATTTTCACATTCGCCTCACCGTGAAATTTGAAAATTAAAGTAATACTCTCCGTTAATATTCTAGAGGGTGGAATCCAATTTTAACAATGTTTTGGGCTTCAACTGACACACCCCGACCCAGAAAGTCCACTTGGACCATGAATCGAGCTGTGCTGGTCGACACCTGGAAGGTGATGAAGCCATAAAATGTGATAGTGTATAAAAAGTTAATAAATTTGAATCTAAAAGTGTCTAAATACCAGAGTGCGCTACAGTGGGAGCGAACCCATTTCACACGCGATGTCCGAGCATAAGTAAGGTACAGTAGTGTGGGTAAAAATCATACCCTTAAAAGTAGCCACCAATACTAAGATTAGCTATATATCCTCGTCGGCACACACGCAGTCAGGGTTAGGCTCTGATACCAAATTGTCACATCCCGGCCCGATGGCGGATCACTTCCCGAGCCCGCTCCACCACCGTAGCACGATATTGTCCGTTTTAGGCCCACTACGTCCTCACGTTTTTGTTTTTGGGAACTCACGAGCAACTTCCCAGTGGGTCACCCACCATGGGATTGCTCTAGCCCCCTTCTCGCTTAACTTCGGAGTTCCTACGGAACCCGAAGCCAGTGAGCTCCCAAAATGCCTCGTGCTAGGTAGGGATGGGAATACACATATAAGGATCACTCCCCTGGGCGATGTGGGATGTCACATCAATACTACATGTTTCACTTATTTTTTTACTTTCTACTAAATATACATATGTTGTTCAATAAATCTTAAATCCGCTTTCAAATGCCTTGTAAAGTTTCCTTAATGCTCACGGAAATATTTCACGAAAACAAAAATTTTGCATTTCTGACAAAAGACATGGGTTAAAACTCACGGTTTTCAGTCGGTTTTTATAAATTTGTACATAAATAGTGATTCAACCTATTTATTTTCACCGTCGCCTCACTGTGAAGTTTGAAAATTAAAGTAATACTTTCCGTTAAGATTCTTGAGGGTGGAACCCCATTTTAACAATGTTTTAAGCCTCACTACTATATTTTTCATTATTTTTTTAGTTCGACTTAAATACTCTACTAAATATATATTTGGTGCTCAATAAATCGTAAATCTGCTTCCAAATGCCTTATAAAATTTTCCTTAATGCTTACGGAAAATATTTCACAAAAAAAAAAAAAATTGCATTTTTGAAGAAAAAAAACGTGTGTTAACACTCACGGTTTTTAGTCGGTTTTGCAAATTTGTACATAAATAACCGTTCAATCTATTTGTTTTCACCTTCGCCTCATTCTGAAGTTTTGAAAAGTAAGATGAGACTTTCCGTTGAGATTCTTGAGTAGAACCCCATTTGACAATGGTCTGGGCCTCGCAACTATATTTTTCATTTATTTTTTTAGTTTTCAACTAAAATATTCTACTGAGCTAAATATACATTTTTTGCTTAATAATTCGTAAATTTGCATCTAAATACTTTATAAAGTTTTCTTAATGCTCGTGGAAAATATTTCGCAAAAAAAAAAAAAAAAAAAAAATTGAATTTTTGACAAAATAAGTGTGGGCTAGCACTCACGGTTTTTAGTCGGTTTTGCAAATTCGTACATAAATCATTGTTCAATCTATTTATTTTCACCTTTGCCTTACCGTGAAATTTTGAAAATTTAAGGTAAAACTTTCCGTTGAGATTCTTGAGGGTGGAACCCTATTTGACAATGTTTTGGTCCTCACTATTGTATTTTTCACTTATTTTTTCAATTTTCGGCTTAAATATTCTACTAAGTATACATTTATTGCTGAATAAATCATAAAATCACTTCCAAACACCTTATAAAGTTCTCCTTAATACTCACGGAAAATATTTCGCAAAAATATAAAATTTTCATTTTTTTCCTTAAAAAACATGGGTTAACATTCCCAGTTTTTAGTCTACATAAATCTGTTTACTTTTACCTTCGCCTTACTATGAAGTTTTGAAAATTAAGGTGAGACTTTCCATTGTGATTCTTGAGTGTAGAACCCCATTTGAAAATATTATCGGCTTCACTACTGTATTTTTCACTTATTTTTTTAGTGTTAGGCTTAAATATTCTACTAAGTATACATTTGTTGCTCAATCAACCGAAAAACTGCTTCCAAAATCCTTAAAAAGTTCATGAAAAATATTTTGAGAAAATAAAATATATGCATTTTTGTCAAAAAAAAACATGGGTGTTAGCAGGCTCGACGCACGTAAAATGAGATGAACTCAGCTCACGCAGAGTGAGGCGAACCATGACATGCAAAACAAGTCGAGCTCCACTCACAGAAAATAAGGTAGAGTTCTGGATGCAAAACGAGGCAAGCTTTTCTCACAAAAATAAGATTGGATACGTCGCACAAATTGGGGCCAGCCCTGCCCACGAAAAACAAGGTTGGCACCATGCACGCCAAAACGGTGCGGGCTCCATGGACGTAAAAAGGGGCGGGCCTCTGGCACGCAACAATGCAGACACCTCACATGCAAAATGAGGCGAACCCAGACATACAAGATGAGGCGGGCTCTGCGTACGCAGAACGAGGCGAACTCCAAGGTGTCTAAAAAATAAGTTGGGCTCCACGCATATAAAAATATATTTTGAAGAATATGAATATGATAGTTTGTTGTAGGGGTAAGAGAAATAAAAGAAAAATTAGCAAAAATGTAAAAAAAATTATTCAAATTCTTGAGGGTGGTAGAAAGTCAAGGTGACTTTCTAGCAGCCACAAAGTCATGCGTGACTTTCTTCCACCCGCAAGAATTTGAATTATTTTTGTTAATTTTTCTTTTATTTCTCTTACCACTACAACAAACTATTAAATTCATGTCTTCAAAATTTATTTTCCTGTGCAAAAATCTATCATAATTCATATTTAAACACTTGCAATCAACGATTTAAAACATAAATTTAAAGATGTTTGAACCTTTTTTTTTTGTTAATTTTTTTTTTATCTAAATCTAAACTACATATTAATAGAACCTTCTTTGTCAACCAAAAAATGATGAAAGACTATTGAGAAAAACAAAATTTTGCTATTTTTTGTATAAACTTCACCTATAGGTGATTTTAAGACTATCTTTCATTTATTTTTTTAGTTTTAGGCTTAAATATATTGCTAAATATAATTTTTTTGCTCAATAAATCGTAAATCCACTTCCAAATATTTTATAAAGTTTTCATTAATGCTTGCGGAAAATATTTCGCAAAAATAAAAAATTTCATTTTTGACCCAAAAAACGTAGGTTAACCACTAACGGTTTTTAGTCGGTTTTGCAAATTCGTACATCCGTTCAATCTATTTATTTTCACCTTCGCCTCATTGTAAAGTTTTGAAAGTTAAGGTTCCATTGAGATTCTTGAGGGTGGAACCCCATTTGACAATGTTTTGGTCCTCACTATTGTATTTTTCACTTATGTTTTCAGTTTTCGACTTAAATATTCTACTAAGTATACATTTGTTGCTCAATAAATCATAAAACAGCTTCCATACACCTTATAAAGTTTTCCTTAATGTTCACAGAAAATATTTTGCAAAAACAAAAAGTTTTATTTTTTGACCAAAAAAAGTGGGTTAACACTCACGATTGTTAGTCAGTTTTATAAATACGTACATAAATCATCGTTTGATCTATTTGTTTTCACGTTCGCGTCACCGTGAAATTTTGAAAATTAAGGCAAGACTTTCCATTGAGATTCTTGAGGGTGGAACCCCATAAACATAAAAAATGACTGATGCATATTACCCTAATCAATTAACCTAATTCACGTGTCTCCTGCATAAATTATATACAAAATGAGAACGTCATTCTGGGCTTTGGGCTACAGTTTGGTTTAGAAAACCACTTCAAATTTCCAAGTAAAGCCCAAATTCGTGGAAAATGGATTCTTTTCTTGTTAGATGGACTATTGAGGAACTCAAGACTCGAGAAAAACCTTTCTTATTGTTGACGATTTATATGGAAAGAAAATAACACAAAAAAGTTATACAATCTTATGTTGGAATTTAACCTTTTGACTTTGTTTTGCCCCCCACTTTGTTTCTTTTTTTTTTTTTTTCTTTTTTTGGATATGAGCAGCAATTGTGGTTGGCTATACCTATCAAGGTGGATGTGCCCTGCTAACTGGAGGGCTTAGGTCAATATTTTAGCTTTAATGTGACTTCAGTATTGAGATAATAATGTATTTCTCACCTTCTTGATTTACTTTTTTATACAATCAAACAATTTAATGTTTTACTTAGTTACAAGTTCATGCTACTGGGCACTTAGTTACAAGCTCATGTTACTAGGTTCGGCTGCAAAACACCATCAAAATGTAAGCATACCCCATCCATACAATACATGATTGCAACTTCAGAAGGAATGGGTGAAAAAGATCAATGAAATGATTGATACAAGCACTTCTACAAAAACAAAAGTTCGCTACAGAAAGACCCACTCACCTCATTACATTTTATTTTACAGCTTTGAGCTTTTTACTTTTTTTCCATCGCATGAATCTCTCACTTTCTCTGTCTGCACTTCACCCAAGTTATCGGGTTCTTTTTCTTCCTTTGCATGTGAAGATCTCATGTCACGTCAACAAGGCACGTCAATAACAATATTTTTAATAAACAGATAAAGTCTGTTGATTAGATAGTGCATCCGCTCTTTAACCCTAGTTTGAATTCTAATCTCCGTGAATTATGATAGCACATTTTCAAAAGTTTTTCAACTCACTTAACCACTTAGTCATTTTTTATATTAAAGTTGATGATCCATGATCCAAGATTAAGCAAAACCATATCTTGATACGTTTGAAGTGGTCCCTGCATTGGTTAGATATTCAAGGGAAGAGGATCCCCTCTAGATTCATTTTGTGGGGATCTTAGTGATCTCTACATTTTAACCGTTTATCGTATATCGTACGGTCAGTTTTCGTTAGGTACTATTTGTGTGTAATTTTAAATAAATAAAAAAAAGTCAAATGATTTATGTCTGCCCAATGCACGATGAATGACTAAAATGTGAGAATCCCTAAAATCCTTACAATTTAGATTCGGATGAGGTTCAAATAAATATTCAAGGGGTGATTTATTATAAAATAGGACCAAGGAGAAGCTTACACATATCATTTAATCATAGTATAAAAATCACATAATATCAATTTTAATAATGTTAAGACCAACCATGAAGAATTAATATTATTATTGACCTTCATGTGAGTACTCCCATGCCGATCCAATTATAGTTCAATGCACTCTGTATCAGCTAGGAATTATTATTATGTTTTAATAAAAGCGATATTCTAACTGATTTATGATACCGCGAGGAGAGAGAGCAACGGTTGATTCAAAAAAAATTATTAGAGGGATTAATAAGAATAGCGCGGTCTGCGCAAAATTTTTTGGATGAAATAGCATGCTAATTTTGTCTGTGAGGCATTTCATCAAGTACTTGGTAGGTTTAAAGTCATTTTCCAAGCCATATTGCACTTACGTCGACAAATGACAATGATTTTCGAGCAAACATGTCGACTGATGTATATAGTTTTTGAGCGAGCATGTCCATAGTTGATGACATATGTCGAGTGATATTATCGACAGATGCCCATACCAACGTATGGAAAGGTACGAGGCTAGCAGCTGCTCTGTCTAGTGTCATCTTACACTTTGTAGAGAAGTTGGAGGACAACATCCAGGGAGATTTCAGAATTTCAAAGGACATCACCTAACTCTACATGGAGGATTTATGAGCTTTTTTTTTGTGGGGGGGGGGGGGGGTGTCAGCTGACACATCTTGTTACTTAGTGGATCCGACCCTAGAAGAGAGATTGAACTCGAAAATTGCATGACACAGTAATTAAAGAGAATTACCTTAACCATCAAAATAATTCATGATGTGCAATTTTATTGTTTGATAAATTGTTATTGTATTGTTTGATAAAGAAGCTAGGAATATTGTTTTGTCACATAGTTATGTAATTCAAAGTGGTGGCCAACAAAAAAAATGATGGCACATCAAGATGATGGAAGAAGCAGTTGCTGGTTGGGCCTCATTTGACTACGGCTTAAAGTAAGTCTCTTCTTATTTGGTACTACTACTCCTTGGCTTTTTGTTGTTTAGGGTATCAACTAGGGCTAGCTTTTGCTTTGGGTACAAATAGACCTAGCATGATACTATCTACTACAAGATTCAAACTTGAGATTTCATTTTTTAATATTGTGAAAGAAAGAATGACTAAACTAATAATTAGTTGGTATGTCGACATGTTTCTTAATCTATATTCTTCGGACTATAAGTTTTATTACTTCTTGTTTTCATTATCTACATTTAGAAATTTCCGTTATGGAAAAAGAAAAGTTCTTTTGAATTTTTTGATATTCAAATATCTATTTACACAACTTAAATTACATGTGATACAAAGGCAGAAAAAATGTAACTTAAACCGTTATTAAAGATCTATGTTATTTTTTATCCTGTAAAATAAGTAGATTTTTTTTTAAAATTTTATGAAGCACCTAACTCTTGGTGTGCCGCTAGCATTACAATCGAGTTATATTATTCTCCAGTCTCCACTTTGGTGTGCCCACGAATACTGATTTCAATATCAAATTATTGTTTACCAATAATCATTGTGTGGTTTAGTCAAAGTACTCACCCCGATATCTTGTATATCAAAAAGATAAACACTCTTGGTATACTTTCCATGTAGGATTAAAGAGGGAGACCAAAAGGCTAATCCCAACAACAAATTAAAAGGACGGTTATAATCGTACATAGGTTGCTTTTTCTCCGATACTTTTATGGCTTGCTTGTCTCTTATCCTTCTTTATTTGAAGTATAATATCTTGTAAACCCCACATATCCATGCACCCTCCTCAATCAACTCCTACTCCCAACACATGCACTTTACTATTTTGCCCTAATTAACAACTTCCCTTTCCATCCTTCATAAATTGACTCCACCTCAACCGTCCGTTATAAAAATGTTAGGAAAATAAAACAAATCAGAGTTGGCTAGAGTAGTTTGTTCTTATCAATACACTTATGTTCGAATCTGAAGAAAAGTTGAGGTTTCATCATAAAATCAATTGATATTATAAGGAGTAGTTTAAGTTCTTATAAGTCTTTGCATAATTTGTCTTTTCATCGACGTAGACTCTATAATGTTCACATCTTCACACGTCCCTCACGTGTGATGAATTTTCAAGCCAAATACATGGACAACACGAATTGGGTGACATAGAGCACGTGTGACCTTTGAGCTTCACACGTGGGGCAACCTGCTCCGATACCATGAAAAAAGTTAAGGTTCCATTATAAAATTAATTAGTAATATGAGGAGTAGTCTAACCTCTTATAAACTCTTGTAAGGTTTTTCTTTCACTCGATATGAGACTCTTTAACCTTCACATGCTCAGAAGATACACTCTCTATAATTTAATATAAACCATCGCTCGAATAAGAAAAAAAAATTGAAAACATATTTAAAATCTGAATCCAATAAGTACAAGAGCAATAAACAAGAGGATCAGATAATTTTGGGCTGTTTTAACCAAGAAAACTTTAATGAAAAGCTACCGATACTGTTCATTTTTTACACTAAAAAATCAATCATGATATTATTCACTTTATTTTTTTATTTTTTTTATCGTTAAAATTCAAAATTTTTAAATTTTTTTTATTAATTTTCTTTTTAACAAATCGTGACACGTGAAAACCACGTCCTTATATGTCACAATAATGTAAGAATTGACAAAGCTTACTCATAACTTTAGCTATCCATATTCCCACACGCACAGCCAATCACGTGGGATGCACTCTCGCAACTCATGAGGTTAGTAATAAATAAAATAATAAATCTCTCAAATTGAAACGTGTATTACGATTCTTTGTGGTATTGAACTTGCATCACATGTTTGTTTACTACGACTTAATAATTTATTCGTTCTGCATCAAAATCATACGTCATTTTATTATGAGTAGTGTTATTATTATTTTCAACATTCGTATGATTCATAGGAGCAGAATTAACCAAAGAACTTAGAATCAAATGAGAATTTGGGGTCGATGTGGTTGGTTAACTATACACATCAGCCATTTTTGTTTATGTCAATGTCCATTCATTTGTGTTTCTGGTTCCATCTGTGTTTGCTCATTTGTTTTGCTTGTTTCGCTCTCATTACCCAACCAACAATTTATTAAGCGAGACAACTAATTACATATTTTATTACACATTGATGATAGTTCTTAAAACATCACATGACAAAGACTGTTCATATATTCACCAAAAAAGAGTTTACAACATCTCTACAACACATTTCAAGACATTGCTTCAAAACAAGGAGATATTTTTCAGTGTGTCCGGAATATGAGGGTGGTACACCACATATCATTGTACAATTGGAGGGACACTTGAAAAAAAAAAAAAAAATTTCCTCCACTTGTATAATAACATATGGCTTACCCTTCGTGGTCTGGGTATACTTAAAAGGAGGATGATTCTCTCCCATCCTAATCTCTCTCTCATTCCATCACCTTTTACTTGAACGGTTATGATTAAGACACCTCAACATCTTATATTAATTTTTTGGGTAAAGCACAAAAAACTACCTCAACTATTGGTGTCACGACACTTTCATATTCCATATTTTAAAATTGACAATGTCATAACTCATCTTTAGAATTTGGTCCAATGTTATACCTTCCGTTACTTGGCCGTTTACTTTTCAGTTAAATGCTGACATGGCTTGATTTGAGGCCCAATTTCTATTAAAAAATCATTAAAATATTATTAAAAACTAAAAAAAATTATTTAATATTTTTTAAATATTAAAATAATAAAAAAGTTAAAGTTTAAAAAAAAAAAAAAAAAAAACAACCCTCGTTCGTCCCTCCCCCTTCCCCCCTCCTTTGTCTTCTCCCCATCTTCATCTTCTTTCCCCCACTTGCAACCCCCGCCCCCCCAAAAAAAAAAAAAAAAAAAAATCCAATTTGTCTTCTCCCTACACCCACCCTCAGTTTGTATTCCCCGCTTTTCTCCCTCCTGCAACCCAAAAAACAAAAAAAAAAAAAAAAAAAAAAAACCTAGATCCCGTCGGCAGGAAGATAGGTGCGCGGAGAAGGTGGATGATAGGTGCAGAAGAGGATGTGGAGAATGGATGAGAGTGGTGGATTTAGGGTTGGTAGGGGGGAAGGGGGACGAACTGGGTTGGGTTTGGTTGGGTTTTTTTTTTTTTTTTTTCTTTCCTCTTATTCTTCTTCCTCCTTCTCCTTCTCCTCCTTCTTCTTCTTCTTCTTCCCCCGGGGGGGGGGGGGTGTCGATGGGTTTTCAAATTTTTTTTTTGGTTGAAGATTAAGAAGAGAAGAAGATGAAGATGGGGGGAGAGAGAGGGTTGGGAAGGGACGAACAGAGGGTTGGGTTGGATTTTTTATTTTTCTTTATTATTTTAAAAAATATTAAATAATTATTTTTTTAGTTTTTAATAATTTTTTAATAGAAAGTGGGTTTCGAATCAAGCGACGTCAGCATTTAACTGAAAACTAAACGGCCAAGTAACCAAGGTATAACATTGGACCAAATTCTAAAAATGAAGTATGACATTGTCAATTTAAAAAAATAAGGTATGAAAGTGTCGTGACACCAATAATTGAGGTAGTTTTTTGTACTTTACCCTAATTTTTTAAAGAGACGGTAAGACAAATAACAAATTGTGACAGGAAAGGAAAGAAGGAAATGTGAATAAGAGGGAAGAAAATCCTGTTTACACTCAAAAAGCATTCCGAAACAAGAAACAAAAAAAAAAAAATTAATTAATTAATTAAATGAAAAGTCCTCAAAACTAGCGCGTGAGTGAGATTTGCTCAAGAAGTTTACCTAGAACACTTGTCCAACGACTCTTTGCAGAATCAAATACCTACCAGTGCTCCCACAATACCAACTCGTACAGATTTTCAAATTCTAAACAGAGAGAGAAAGCCTGAATATCAGGATCCTCTCCTCAGCTATGGGGTGAGAATCTTCTTGAGCAAGTCTATCGAATTGTTTAAATTTTATCCAACTGCTACAAACAAGAGGTTTTTCTAAAAATTATAATAATTATAATTGTTGGATAAAATTTAAATGATTGAACTTGTTTAAGAGGATCTTCATCTTTAGCTCATGAGAGGATTCTGATCCATGAATTGGCAACACTATTCAGTGGTCAGGACAAAAGGTAGTCCGTCCTGGCTGCGGTCAAAAGTCATTCTTGTACTGCGACTACGCGGTATAAGTGTACATATTTGTCGTGATTTAGTATTGTAATTTAATAGTTTTTTTTTTTTTCACTTATTGAGAGATAGATCCGATTCTCGTTAAAAATAAATTTAAACCATATTATTATTAGTCTATTATGAGACTAAATTCACTATCCTTTTTATTAATATAAATAATATCGTCTGTTAAAAAATAATGTACATATTTGAATGTTGTAACAATTTATGTTTTAGATAAACTTCAAGACAAGAAAAGTTAAAAACCGTCAATTCATATCCTATCCATAGATGATTAAACGATTTTTAATTAAATCCCATATTTAGCAAAAGTAATCGTTGAAAAATATACTCTTTCGACCAGGACACAACTTGAATGAACTTGTCTGTTTGAGATTACTTTTAAGAGGACTAAATATTTTCGATGTTAAGAGATTCTCCTAACAACATTTGAACAAAAAAAAAATTAAAAACTCAAATCACAAAAGTGTTTTTTGAAAAAGCGCATGCCAACTAGTTGAGGCACTTTTCCTAAAAAAACTCTTAAAATTTGATAATAATTTCAACATGTTTCTTGAAAATTAATTTCAACAAAACGCTTATGAACAGAAATACATCCAACAAAACGAACCCAGAAGCATTATTTTTTGAAATACTGTGTGCGATGCAAGTTATTATTGTTTCTTAAAAACCAATTAATGTGAGACATAATCGTGCTTGCACTTCACAAAAGCCGGTGGAGGGGCCTCTTCCCCCAAAAACTCTTCTTTAAAATAACATGCAAAAATTAGGGAGCAAAAATAAAGCTTTATTCTTTTCCTTCTTTTATTTTTCCGTTTTTATGACTTAATTTCCATGAGAGTGGAGGTTTTAAAATCCCAGCTCTGAAAGCTTTCCGAGCACATATCACCAAAACAAATTTGCAAATTTGCCCTCTTCCTATAAACTCTGAGGAAAATTCCCCATTGGGTTTCAGTTTTTGGGGCTTCACTCTCTCTCTGTATCTCATGTGAGCATGTCAGCTAAAGCAAAGTTCTAGAGAGAGAAATCATGAGTGAGGAGAGAGAGTAGAGAGAGAGATGCTTTTTTTTTCCTTTCTGTTCTGTAATCTTTTCAAAAACCAACCTTTCCAGCAAAACCCAGTTGCTATATATCCCTCTTTTTGCTTCACCTTCATTAGACTACACAAGCAAGCAGCTGTCAACGTCTTTGAGGTATATATATTTTTGACATTTATCTCTCTCTCTCTCTCCTCTCCTCTCTCTGAGTGCAGCAGCTTTACTGTTTTTACTTCATATTCTCTCTGTTTCTTTGGGGTAAAGATTTAATTTTTATTTATAAATAGTGTTACTTGTTTTATATATTTTTGACATTTATCTCTCTCTCTCTCTCCTCCTCTCTCTGAGTGCAGCAGCTTTACTGTTTTTTCTTCATATTCTCTCTGTTTCTTTGAGGTAAAGATTTAATTTTTATTTATAAATAGTGTTATTTGTTTTGGCGGAGGTCTTCCCGTTGATAGTGAAACAAGTCTGCTTTTTGTCTTCTACTTCTCTCTCTCTCTCTCTGTGATTTATTTTACAGCCCACATTTTTAAAGCTGGTTTCTTTAAATTTAGATTAATGGATTTTGTGCAGTAATGCATCAGGAGCCAGCAACCCAGATCAAGTCAAGGCTGGATTATCAGATTTTGAAGCATTTCTGAGTTGGGTTTTTGCCCCTGGTCAATTTGAGGTAACTTCTCTGCTTCTTCTTGTTGTTTTGCTTATCTTTTTGCTCTTGTTTTTGGTAATTTCTGAGTGGTTTTGTGGGTTTTGTGTTGTTTTTTGTGTAAGGTCACCAATCGTTTGTTAAAATTCCCCAAAGAAAGTTTGGAAAAGTGAATTGCGGTGCTTGGTTTGAAAAATGAGAGATTTCCCATCTTGTTTTGGTGAAAATGGGGTTCAGGTTGCTGATTCTTCATCATCAAATAGTAGTAGGGGTGCCCAGAATTTGGTTACTTGTATGTATCAATGCCGGTTACGAGGCCGGTCTTGCTTGATTACTGTGACTTGGAGTAGGAATTTGATGGGTCAAGGCCTTAGTGTTGGGATAGATGATTCATCAAACCAGTGTCTTTGTAAGGTTGATATTAAACCCTGGTTGTTCTCCAAGAGAAGAGGGTCCAAGAGTTTAGAAGCTTATTCGAGTCAAATAGATATATATTGGGACCTTTCGTCGGCAAAATTCGGATCCGGGCCTGAACCTTTGGAGGGATATTATGTCGGGGTTGTGGTGGACAGGCAAATGCTTCTCCTTCTCGGAGACATGAGGAAAGAAGCTTTCAAAAAGACTAGTGCCAACCCTGTGCCTTCGAGTGCTGTTTGCGTTGCTAAGAGAGAGCATATTTTTGGTAAGAGGGGATTCACCACAAAGGCTCAGTTTTGCAATAATGGTCAAGTTCATGACCTTGTAATTGAATGTGACACTGTCGGCGTCAATGATCCATGCCTCCTGGTGCGCATTGACAGCAAGCCTGTGATGCAGGTGAAGAGACTTCGGTGGAAGTTCCGAGGGAACCATACCATCTTGGTTGATGGGCTTGCAGTTGAAGTTTTCTGGGATGTTCACAATTGGCTGTTTGGTACATCACCTGGAAATGCTGTTTTTATGTTCAAGACGTGTCTCTCAGCAGAGAAGTTGTGGGCTAGTCAACCAGCCTCTGATCCAAGCACGTTGCAGTGGTCATTTTCGCAGAGATTCTCGGATAGTAAGTCACAAAGTCTAGGATTCTCGCTGATTCTGTATGCTTGGAAGAATGAATAGAGGAAGTCAGATGTTCTCCATTGATTGCTAACAGAAAAACCTCTAGTGAGTGATGTTTTTCTCAGCTATGTGATTGAATTACTGCAAAAAAGATGATTATATATGATCATTTGTTTTTTCTCAACCTCTTTTGGTTTCTCTTCATGAGTAGCTTGAGCAATCAAAATACATCAGACAGTTTTGTTTTTACTGGTTGTATATGCTCCATATACCGTTAATTTCACTGTTTATTTTTTTTTTTTTTTTTTCTTTTGCCTATTGAGAATTCTATGTTAAAATCATGGATGCGCAAATATTGAAATTAATGCACTCTTACTCAGCAAATCATTGAACTTCTTATTTGATCATGTTTGCGCTAGCTATAGTGATGTTCTTTTCCAAAGTCGGAATGAATGCTAATGGACTTGGCCACATCCTATTCTTGTTAAGTAGCCATATCTGATTTTATTTTTGTAACATTTCTTTGAATTGGCCTAACTCCACTTGTATTTGGGATCATTTTATACTGCTGATTGTGTTGTGGGTATTGCTGTGCGAATACTTTGACAAGTATGAAACGGTTCAGACCCTCCATTTTACGTATTCTTGCATTTAGATGCTTGACCATCACGGAAATATAGCTAGACTACAAGAGATTGAAAGCATGAAGTACTATGGTACTTGAATGATGTTTGTATAACTAGGTAACTGATGCTATTGAGCTTTTGAGTGAGATTAAGCAATTGACGGAGGTCTACTGCTTTTGCTTGTTGAAGTCCAGATTATAGCTTTTGGGTGCTTGTGCTAGGAATGCTTTTCTCTTGGGACGGTTCAAGGAGCCGAGATCTCACATTCACTATACAAGTCAAACATAGAAGTAATGGGAATCTTTGGTCTGGAAAATTTTACAGTTGCTAGCAATCAAGTGGAAGAAAGGATATAGAAGGTTAAATTGTACATAACTGAAGGAATGTGAAGGGGTAGGATTAAGCACCCTGCACAACTTCCTGGCTTACTTTGCCTGTTTCGGGTGAAGGGTCAAATGATAATGTATGTGCTAGGCATGAATTTGTGGATAAAAAGGGGACAATTCGCAGCTGCTCTTTTTCTTGAAGCCTCGAAAAGCATCTTCTATAGCCCGAGGTCGGATACAGCACATTATCTTGTATCAAGGAGCATTGTGATGAAGAGAGTTCAACAATTATTTTGTGCTTGATTTCTCTGTAGATGTACCTGTTTACCCTATGGAGCCTGCTCATCTTGCAACACATTGTGCTTCCTTTGCATCAGGGCTCAAAATTCAACTGTATATGCTCTAGCTGAAACCCGGAACAATCACATCTTCCACCTCTTTACCCCCTCCCCCTTCAGCCGAGCTACTTCGATACCTTCCACTATGCGTTTCCACTGTGAGTAATTTTTGCAGAAGTTTAAGCCTGTCTTAGTTGTAGTTTGGTGTTAACTCGAAATTTAAAGATGGTTGGTTGAGATTTGCATAGCATTCAAAGAGTGAGTTATTTTTGCTGAAGAAAGCTGCCAAACTTCATGCTTATTGAACCTTACACTTCATATTTTCTCTGTTGATTTATGGATGCATTCACTGGTTGAATGTTGCAGCTACGATTTTGTTGTAACAGGCACAAACCCGGCCACAAATTTGGCGTAGGCTGAGCGTTCGCGGTGGTAGGGTTAGCGCCGGAATTAGGCTAGGGTTAAGCTATTTACGGGAGAAATTTTCAAATCTCGGGTGAGTTCTTTAGCTCCTCCGAGCCAGGCCAGGTTCAGTTCCTTCAGACATTAGCTTGTGACAACCCCTAATTGGTCAAAATATTCAAAACATGTGTTGGTTAAGGATTTAAATGGATGCAATAGCCCTAATTGATGGTTTGTCATTGTTGAAATTATTTTAAAAGCAATTTTTTTTTTTTTTTTAAAGCTTGGGTCAAAATTGTGTTCGGTAATTGAAAAAAAAGGTGCTTTTTGTAAAAATCATGGATTCAAAACAACAGAAAACAAAAGTAGCTCTACCTCTGCTTCTAAAAACAACATATTTTTTTTGCAACACAACAACCTCAAACTAACCCGAGGGTCTCCTTGTACTGATTTCTATAGGAGCTTTTATGTGCATTAGGTGAAGTTTGAATATTTGGTATATGTACCTAACTAGATACAAATAAATTAGAGTTTGTTGGGAATGCGTTGGTCCACTTATAGTTGCTATTGCAATTAAGCGTTGTGCATTGAATTTGAATACTTGAATGTTTGTATCAACCCATATTTTGTTTTATACTACGGAGACAGAGATTTGAACTTTAAGGGCACCTTTTAGAGCCAATTTGGCTACACGGCACATCTATTCAACTCAAAGTGTTTATGTGTGTTGGTACTACGGTTTGGTAATATTTTTCTTCACTTATAAGTGAGAAGTCTTAGGTTCAATTCTCGCCAAAGGTAAATTTTAACCACATTATTATGGCAAGTCCATTGTGAGGGTTGGCCAACTCCCCCAAATAATATTGTTTGTTCCAAAAAAAAAAAAAAAAAAAAAAGAACTGTTTATGTCAGTGTTTGACAAAAATAATTTAAGGTGATTCCCGAATGTTAAAGTTGTATGGATGCAATATTCGTTGTGCATCTTGATCAAGTGGATCGTATTTTTTGTAGATTTTGATGTGATTGTAAATGTGCTCATGGGTAACAATTTTTTTTTTTTTTTTTTTTTAAATCTTTCTAATAAAAGTACTTATGAGCTTAAATGCTTTTATAAAAGTAGGCCGAAACCGACTTTAAGGCTGGTCCAATTTGGGCTTGTCAGCTCTAAGCTTTTTTTGAATTCTAAAAGTACTTATAAGTTCTTCTCATAAAATCGTTTATGTTTCTAACAAAAATTCTTATAAAATACTTCTTATTAAAGCAAACTCAAAGCGAACCTTAAAGATTGGTTCGATTTAGGGTTTCTTGCCCCAGCCCAAAAAACCGAGTGTAAGTGTGAACTCTGTTCCGGTCGAAAATCTTCTTACACAAACAACTTACATGAAACTCAAAAAATAACATAATATTTTGGAGCACGATGGAATTTTCTCGAACTCACAATCCTTCATTAAGATAGAAAAAGATATGCAAAATAAGAAAACGAAGGGGAAAGAGATGATTGCCTTTCTGCCGAACTGCCAGAGTATTCTGTTGCAGGATTATGAAAGCTACAGCTTTCGAACTATTTGCCACCCAATTTTCACACCCATTCAATTATTGATAATGTCCCAAATATATAACTTAAAAAAATTCGAAAAATATATAATCTCAAAAAACGCATGTGTATTTCCATGGACTGATAAATGAATTGAAGAAGATTAATCGTAAAAAATTAACAAATGACTGTGTGAATTGCTTAACTTGACTTCAATTCAATTGAGGAATAATACAAAACTCCACTAATCACTACCAATTAACTACAACAACAACAATCAAGTCGTACATGAAGTGGAGTTGGCTGTATGAATCTTAGAATATCATTACGCTCAGCTTTGCATCAAGTCTTTCGTTAGCTCCAAGTACTCTATATATTCTCTTATAGTCTTTTTCAAATTCTTTACAAGTCTTTCTCTACCTTTTTCGTCCTGAGCCTCCCTTTTATAGTCACATATTCTAACCGGAGTATCAACTATTAACAATTTAAATATTAGGGATTTAACAACTAACAATTTAACTCCTTGACTTGACTCTATCTCTTTATCGATTCCCCTCTCTCCTAACAACTAACTATTTAACCCCTAACGCTGTATCCTTTGTTAAAAAAAAAAAAAAAAAAAAAAAAAAAAAAACTATTGTGGGCCGTGGTCATATTGGGCTTTTTATCTTTTGGGGTCCTATACTCATTTGCAAATGGGAGTTTAACGACATGCCGTTTATCTGAACCGAAACCTCACGAACACAAGGTCAAGGGCGGTCCCCACACACACAGAGACAAAAGAAAAAAACAAAAAAACGAAAATCCCTCCCTTTCCCGCCTTGCCGCCCCAGTCCTCCCCCTTCTATTATTTTCACTCTGTTTCTCTCTCTAAAATTCTATAGAGAGAGAGAGAGATTTGATGCGGCGGAGCTTCATCTCCGACCATGGACACTCCGCTGAAGAATCAGATCACCCCCACCACTCCTCTTCCTGCTAAATACGAGGTCTTTTTTTTTTTTTTTCAATTTTTTTTATGAATTAATTTTTTTTTCCTGGGTCAAATGGGTTCTGCTGGGTTTAGTTTTTTCATGTTCTTCAATTTATTTGCAAATTTAAAATTTTGGTTTAAAATTTTAAAATCTGGATTCGAATCAAGTTTTCATTTTTGTCACTTCCCACTGTTCATTTTCCACTTTGCAGAAATGGGTTTGTTGTAATTTTTCAGAATTTTGTATGATTCCTGCAAAACCCTTCGATTCCTTCTCAATCTTTCGAGATCGGTTGCGTTTTCTAGGCCGTAGAGTGCGAAATGATTCCTGTTTGATGATTTCTGCAGGATTCCCCTGTGTTCAACTACATTAGCAATCTTTCCCCAATTGAGCCGGTGAACTCCGCAGGAAACGATCATCACACTTTCAACTCCCTAGCTTTTGCATCTCTTCCTTCTATTTTCGCTTCGCCGCAGAATCTTTCGGTCCCAGAAACACGCTTCTTACTTAGAAGGTAAGGTTTTAACCATATCTTTTCTTCCTGCGTTGCTGATTTTACTACTTTTAATTGTACTAGTGTTTGATGTTTTGTTCATGTTGTCAGGCATCACTTCTCTGATTCACCGAAACCCGAGTCCTTCCAGAGTGGAAACCGAAACAGTAAAAGTGATGGAGTTCCGGTTTCTGTTGAGCAAGCGTATTTAGGTACTGACGAACCGGAATGCTTTGCATCCGGAAGTTCTTCAGATGTAGAGGTAGCTAGTGCAGTACCAACTGAGAATTTGGAACCACCGGTTGAGTTTCTAAATACCTTGAAGTATAGTTCTGGTAGCCCACATAGAAATGATGTACATCATTCGAAAGGAAGGCACTCGTTTTTCGAGAGGGAAACACATTTACGCAGAATTCGGAGAGTTGAGCAGAAGAAAGATGCAGCCGCATGCGATTTGGTGAGGTTGATTTCTGATGATCAGTTAAAATTCGATTTGACAACCATTAAAGAGAGTTGTGCGGGGCACGATCCTAAACCAGTAGATCCTGGAGAAATCTCTTTTATGTCAAACATCCTACGAGACAATGATATTGAAGTAGAGGAATCTGCTGGTCCTATCGATTCTAGTGAAGAATGCGAATTGGGAAAGGTCAGTAATCAACCAGAAGGTATTCGGGGAACTAAGGAAACAGATCAAGCTCCGGCGATACTTTCTGGTACTTTACTGGATAAGTTAACTGTTAATGATCCAAGTGGTATTGTGGATAAAAAGTCGCTGAATTGTATACATTCTAGCTGCAAGGTAATATACTGGTTTGGACAATATTTTTTGTTGAACTGAGTTTCATACTTTTTCGATTTGATGGTAATGCAACAATTTTGTTTGACCTTGTGCAGCCTAGTTCTCAGTCATACGCAATACGCAGGCGCTGTTTGGATTTTGAAAGGCCAGCAGCTCACCAAAGGAAATCAATAGATGCTAGTGGCAGTTCTTTAGCCTTACCGCAGTCCAGTTGTGAAGTCGCCTCTGTCGAAAAGCAGTTGGTTCAAACTATAAAAGGTTGTGATTATTCATCTTCAAGGTTACCTGGCATTGGTTTGCACTTGAACGCTCTTGCAACTTCTAGTGAAAGTAACTTAAGTAAGGTTGTCAAGCATGATATTTCTGAGAGTCGAGTGACAAATTTTCCAAACTCCAAGATATCTAGTACTTCTTTGACTCCCAGTGAGGTTTGTCGTGATGAATCATGTAAAAATAAAGCTCAGGTTGCAGAAACTCCTCCCCAAGTATGTGCAGCAGTTGGTCAAGAACATGACTGTAATAGTCCTGAGAAGAAAAGGCATGCGCCATAAATTTTAATGACTATTCGTATTCTTTACTTCTATCCATCTGAATGCCGTTGTTTTAACATTTGATAACTTGCAGGCTTAAGTTGCAGCCTGTTGGAGAAAGTTTGGCTTGCAAGCGCTGTAACTGTAAGAGATCAAAATGTTTGAAACTGTGAGTTTTGTGCATACCTTATCTGTCAAACTATGAGTTTATGTATGCAGTATATCGACTAATTGGCAGTTTAGTGTTTGGTAATCAATTATAATTTTCAATTTTCGCTGTTTGCCTTGTACACTATGGATTGGTTCCTTTCCATTCATCTCTTACCTTGACCTCCCATGTTCTCCATGCAGTTATTGCGACTGTTTTGCTGCTGGTCTCTACTGTATTGAGCCTTGTTCATGTCAAGAATGCTTCAACAAGCCTAATTATGAGAATATTGTTTTAGAGAATCGCAAACTGATTGAATCCCGCAACCCACTTGCATTTGCTCCCAAAGTAACTGCAAGCGCCGTTGCTATTCTACAGCACGGGGTTAGAAATTATAACCGAGATCATCTGTTGCATTTGCATTGTCCTATAAATTATAATCATGTAGACTCACAATGTTGCCTATGCAGGAGGAAACTAACTCGACTCCGTCTTCAGCTAGGCATAAAAGGGGATGCAATTGTAGAAAATCAAGTTGCTTGAAAAAGTACTGTGAATGCTTCCAGGTACCGAGTTTTGGCCCCTTTTGTATGAATGTAACGCTCTTGTAAATCTATTAAAGTTTTTGGTATATATCTACCAACTGATATGGTCCATGGACCCTTCGATTTTCTTACCAAGGGTGGTGCTGGATGCGGCATCCTCTGCAGATGTGTAGGGTGTAAGAACACTTTTGGCCGGAAAGATGGTGAGCAAAGTCATACGAAATTTAACTAATCATTTTATGTTCTAATAGGATTCACGATTTGTGTACCTATAATTTATTCTTTTTCTTTATCCAATAGAATCTAAACAAGCTGAAGTTGGAGGAGATGAATCAGTAGTTCCGAATATGGATGCACTGAATGTCAGTTTACCGACAGTAAGGGATCAAGATCTCCCAATGGCACGTTCGAGGATTTTCAGGTTTTCGACTCACTTATTTGTTAGACTGTATGTAACTTCTTTGAGATGTATTGTAAAATGTTTGAAGGTTATTTTGTTTTGCAGACCTCCTCGAGACCAATTGACATCCTCTTCTAACGGGAAACAGAAAATATTTTCTCTGCATTCTGTGGTATCATCTCCTCAGCTCGAAAAGCATCTTCAGGCAATTCCTGAAGACGGAACTCTTGAGACGTTGGCTAGCAGTGGCTCACATAAGTCAACCTCTCCAAACTCAAAGAGGGTATCGCCTCCTCACAGCGGCAGCGAGTTCGGGTCAGCTTGGAGGGGCGGCAGGAAGTTAGTTCTGAGATCCATTCCACCATTCCCGACTCTGGAATCACCACGAAAGCAGTGACTTGCGCCACGATAGAAGTCTAAGAAACTGAAGTCGAAAGAGAAAAATCAGGAAATCGGAAAAAGGGTGCAGAAAAAAGAAGAGAGACTTGTTCTTGCTCTCGCAATTCAGGAAGATGGAAATCGCCGTATGGGCTGGTCCAAGTCCAACCAAGAAAAACATGGGACTTTTTGCATGAATTATGACTGGTAGTTTACGGACAGCAGCAAGGGATCAAGATCTCCCAATTATTTGGCTTTCCCAACTCTTGAATCAACACGAAAGCAGTGACTTAGGCCACAAGCTTCAGTCACGCACTCCACTTCAACGCATATTCTCTGCTGCATAGTTGTGATACAAAGATGTGGCTTCTTGCAATCTTTATGTTACGAATACTGAATCACTGATGGCGTTAACCGTTACTCCTAAAACGATGTCAAGTTTTGTAATACGTTTGTGTTTCTCTTAAGAGGAGGAGGAAAAGTAGATTATTTCTTACCCGGAACCCTTTTTTCTTCAAAATCTTTAACCACTCTAAAACTGGAGCATGTGACGGTAACTATTGAACCTCGCCGTCCTGTGTCACTTCCATCTTTGAGAACTCTGTCCCTCAAATCTGTCTTTCCTATCCTTGATTTTCCCTTCAGCCGGATGCCTTTCCCCCGCACTCGAGAATTTGTCAATTGTTTCGTGTTCTACTGCTGCTGCTGCTGCTGCTGACGATTTCTATGTCATGAGGATGACCGCTGTGGGTCTCAGATCTTTGGAAGTTATCGATTGGCATTGCAAAGCAATTACTGCTATTGCTAAAAATCTTGAATCCGTAACCATTGTTTCAAGGAGGCTAGACTCGATGCCTCAAAGCGAATGATTTGTAGGTTTGAGATCGGAGCACCTTCCTTTCCTGCATTCGGGAAAAAGGAGGCCATGTAGAATTTTTCAGGTCGATGGCCCACTCTAACAATATCAATATTGTCTTCACTTAAGACCTGCATAATCTTCAGGTGCAAAGTTTTATCACAAAAGATCTCAATGTTAGTTAAAGTGGGGTAATTCTATATAAATGGGTTCTCTTCTTCCCTCTTGGCCGATGTGGGACAATTGGAGGTTCCAACACGTTTATGTATGCTGAATGTTTTTCTTTCGAAAATTATATGTATGCTGCTTATTGCTGTGAATATGCCGCATGAATTTATCATCAATGTTTAGTATACGCTATTGTTTCAATGTCATTATCTTCACTTCCTCCAAGACAAGGGAGTCAAATTACATGTATGCTTATTGTTGATAAATTCGTTTGGATGTCCTTTTAAAATGACTGAAAGCGCTTTGAAAGAAAATGTTTTTTGATTCCAAAGCACAGTGCTTTCTGCAAGAAGCACCAATTATGTGTTTCTTTCAGGAAGCACTTTAAGTGTTTTTCCAGGAGGATTGGTTCTAAAAATATTTTCACCAAAAGCGTTTTTAGTCATTTTAAACGCACATTCAAAATGTTTGCTTATTGTTGTGAAGAATCTCAAGTTGCACAGAGGTTCAAGTCGTAATTCAGTATCAAATTAATGCACACAAAACTCATAGTTTGCAAGCCAAGCTTTCTCCAACAGCAACCTCTATATAAGATTGTTGAACAGCAATTCGCACTGGAACTCGATCACATTTGTTTCTTTGGTTTCCTTCCACTCTGGGTGGACTCCGGTTCTGATGCCTCCGAGAAGCACTGCCCGACAACCAACAGGATCCTCTCCGGATTTTTTTGATGAGGATCCTGAGTATCTGTAAATAGTTCATCGTACGGTCAGTTTTTGTTAAATATTGTGTATGTTTATTTTTAAATAAAAATATTCAAATCCTCACAAAGAAGATCCGGCAAGGATCTAGACTCGCCTGACAACATGAACAAACCTTCTAATTAGGAATCTGGTTTTGGTGATGGAAAGATTCTGCAGCAAAGCAAAAGTAAATAGATGGAGGAGATGCGAAGGCTACCAAGTAAAATGTGTGCTCATTTCCAGCGTCAAATTTGTATTGAAAAATTATTGCTTTAGTGAATAATAACCATTCGAGTACATCTCCACCCATAAATGAATTGCCAAGGTAATTTTTGTATTAAAAAATTATTTTAAAAAAAAAATAACAAAAGGATAATTTTATTTTTAATTTCGGATAAGATTTTTAACCAATCTCATCAAGACACATATCATTATTTGAAATTATAATTTGTGTGGATAGATTTTTGATTGGATTTTTAACCAATCCCGTTACGTGTCATGATTCTGTAAGAATTTTGTGAATATATTTTTGATAAGATTTTTAATCAATCCTATCGTACCACGTGTCACTATCCATTTAAAATATTTGTGGATAGATTTTTGATATGATTTTCAATCAATCACGTCGCGTGGCATCAACCTTATCCTTTTATTTTCCTTTATATAAACCCTACATCCAACCTAAAGCTCACACACCAAATACAAAGTTTTTCTCCAATATTTTGTTCAAGATTTACCTCGATATTTTGTTGCTTTTTAGATGGAGAAACTGAGGAACATAAGAGTTATTATAGCCGATAACCTAGATAGATGTGTGGGTAATAACTGGCAAGATAAATCCTCACCAAGCATTTTCCTTCCAGTAGCAACTGACAAGAAATTCCTAGTGGTGAGATGGCACATCTCAATCTACAAATCTTGCTAGTTATTACCCACCTATGTATCTAGGTTATCAGCTATACTAACTGTTATGTTTTCCCCTGTTTCTCTATCTAAGAAGCATCAGATCCACCTGGTTGCTTTCTTTTTCATCCTATGAAGGGTAACAATTGACTGATATTCTTGAACAAAATATCGAGGTGAATCTTGCTTTGTTCACATTTTCTTTTATCGAAATTATTATTAACATACTCTATTTGAAGCCAGCCAATATGTGCTTTAAGCTTAAGGTACTATATTAAGCTTTCTCAATGGATCAAGCACATATTTTGTTCAAGAATATTAGTCAATTGTTACCCTTCATAGGATGAAAAAGCATTTGGGTGGATCTGATATTCAAATTAATATTGTTCTCGGACTAAGAAAGAATCTGTGGAGGTAAGGTTGGTAATGAGAGACTCTGTACTTAAAAATATCAGTCATGAGAAAGTAAACCAATTCCTTCCAAGTTGATTAAGATGTGTCATCTCACCTCAATATTTTGTTCAAGATTCACTTCGATATTTTGTCAAATCACACTGATAGATTTAAAGAATGCATTTCAAAACCCTGAATTCCTTATTGTTTGTATCGATTTTTTCTATCAATTGAATGAACCAACTGATGTTTATGGAATTGAGGGTTTTGAAATGCATTCTTTAAATCTATCTAGTGTGATCTGACATTCTTGATGCGATGGGACCGTAAAGATATAAAGTTCTAGAGGCGGAGGGATTTGAAATGGCATCATGGAAGAAAGCAAAACATTAAACTAGATACTCTTCTTGAAAGATTGACATCATGCAGTAGTGCGAAGGTTGCAATAGCAGCGGCGAGTTTTGATTATACCTCCGGTGTCGCCTCTGACTCTGACGGGAGTCCATCCAGCGTCACCTTTGACTCCGACGGGAGTTCATCCGGCGTCGCCTCTAAATCATAAGCTCGTAATGATCGACTTGAACACGAAAACTGCATAAACATCGCCAAAGAACTGAACTAGAGACTTGAATTTGGATAAAAATAAATTTTTATTCCACAAAGAAGAAAGGGTCTTACTCATACATTCCTAGTTAGCCACTGTGGCCATCCCAAAGAATACATCTCGTCCTCTTATTAAGGACTCCGAAAAAAAGACACAAACAAGTCGAAACACGAAAAAAAATCATTTAACATAACTAGATATGAGATTCTTGTAATCCAAAGCCATCCGGCACCAAGTCACCACTCGCCTGTTTTGGTATACGAAGATTCTTCGCGGACTAAGCAGTTATGATGAAACTTTCAAGCTTTTCAAAGCGGTCGTAAGCAGGGAAAGTTTGTCAGGAGCTCTCTGCTTGTAGTGTTTCTCCAACGCTGTTGCTGCCAGTGATTGTAGCTCTAAGCTCTCTTTGTCTTCCTTGTTCCTTCCTTTTGCAAGCTGTCCGATGGCAGAAGTGCACTGGAAGGCAGGAGTTAAAATGTTTTTTCAGCAATTCAAGTTGGTCACAAGAGCAGGAAAAGAAAGGGCTGAAAGACAATCTGAATAATCAAATTAAATATCCGGCGTCTAAAACTTGAACAATCAAATTAAAGAGACGACTGACTCTCGGCCACAGCAGGATCAGCAATGCAATTCAAGAGGAAGAACTCACCAGGTTAATACCAAAAAGTGCTCTGACATTCTTGCCCCCGGTCAAGTCTATAACAGATGCATAGTATTTTTTTGCGGTCTGAAGGTTTTCCGATCCACCAACAGTGTAAAGCACCTGTTCACCACACAAAGCAAAATATCAGAAATGTGCTTTAATGGGGGTCTTTAGTGCTGTTAAACATGTAATCATGATTGTATGTTGAAAATGCATTGCTTCATTTCTTCACTCAGAATACTCACATTTGGTCGTTTGACTCCTTTCCAAATAGTAGGGCAACAAAATATAAAGGATGTTGATTGCAAGTTAGATATGAGGTGTTCATATTAGGAGTTACTTCACAAAATCAATTTCATTAGCCCTCTATATTAGGATATCGTATCCTAGCCCTGACTCTAGCTTGACATTTTCCACCATCTTAAGTCCCGTGTGTAAATTTTCCATTCAAATCACAAATTTTAAATAAGAGAAGCCAGTGCTGATGCAAAACATTTCCTTTATTTGTAAGCCGATAATTCATTGCTAATTAAGAAGTCTGGTATAGTATTGCAGTAATTTGGGGGATACAAAAGAAGATTTTAGGTTATTTTTTGGTTTTTACAGCTATCAACGAAAGGGTACATATGAAGCTTTTTTTAATGAACAATAAATTTTTTAGTCGTGAAAAACCAGCACACAAACATTTCTATAATGCAAACAGGAATTACTGGCCAGTAAAAGGCCGAAGAAAAACTTACATCAGCATAAGCCAAGTGGTGAAGAGGAACAGTAGGTTGCGATAATATCAGCTCCTCATAGCAGAACGCAGCTTGCTTGTACCTAGTTTACATAAAAAAAAAAAACTTAGCAACAAAACATATGTAGTTTGATTCTTGAAGACAAGAGGTTTCTATAAGTCTGCTGAAAACATACATCTGCAACGAAACATAGATTTCAGCCAGCTCTCTCCATGCATCATGATCAGCCATAAATCTGTCGAAAGGGGAAAATACAACTTAGCAAATATTTTTTGGTGACATAAAAATATTTTTCTTCTAAGGAATTTAATATACGCCTTACATTTCCAGATATTTATTAAGCCACTCAATGGCTCCTGAAGTGTCTCCTTGTGCCTTTGCCATAGCCACTCTTCTCTTATGTATCACCTGCATAACAAAAATAATTTGAACTTACATAACCATTTTTCATTTATCTTTGCTCGAAAAAAGAACATGCTATTTAACAAATATAAAGTGACATGATCCATCTTCAAAAATGTCGATTGATCCTTCCATGAAGAGTTTTTATATGGATTACTTGATCGAGTGGATTTTCCTCCAAAAAGCTTGAGTAAGCCTTTTCTGCCTCTGCCCAAGATCCCTTTGCCTCTAGCAACATAGCCTCTAGCCTACCTGTGATTTGTGCCAAAACAAATAGCTAAGCCACCATACAGCAAGAGCTAAAACTAAAAGTATTAATTTCCACGCCGATTAGCCAAAAAAATTTTCCTAAAAAAATGTTTAGCCAATTATGTTGACACCACTATCGGATCTAAAATCAGAATTACACACATGATTCAAATCAGTTAATCAACTTACCAACTCTTTTACTTTCTGGAAATGCCTTACGTAAAAGCCTAATGCAGTCCTGCAAAAGTTCAGGTAAGGCAGGCATGAGATAGCAGAATATATCACATTCGCCTTACACAAATCTTACGATTCTCAAATCCAGGGTAGGTTATAAAACAATTTCAGTATCTTCCCCCCTCCCAAGTGGGCAAGCGGAAAGTTTAAAGTTCGAAAATAAAAGCTATGCAATTTCAGAAGTGTAAGCCAAAAAACATATCACACCTTTGCAACATTAAGAGACTGGCAGTCCATGGCTGCAATTGCCACTTGCTCATATAAAGTCCACTCTACATCAAAAAATACATACTACTTGTTAGTCAGAACCCAAAATCTCCCCCCAATAAAGAAGAACTCCAAAATCCAAATCGGAGGATGCTTGTTGCACAATACTCATGGCAAAGTTAAACTAACCGAAAACATCAAATTCGAACAATCAAATCCATTTCTTGATCACACAAATTCAAATTAAGCTTATATGACAAATTAACTGCAAAATAACTACAAACCAAATTGAACTTACACAAATTTAAAAACACCAAATTGCAGAGAGTCCATAGTTTTTCATCAGTAAGCAATTCTAATCCATGCCCAATTCAAATCAAGCAATCACGATCACAAAAACAAGCAAATTAATCACAACCCAATTGAACTAACAAAAAACCCAGATGGAACAACAATACGAAGCTCAAAAACTCACCTTCCGTGCCGAGACTGGATCTTTTTTTGAGGTCGTTCAAGATCGAGAGGCCATACTTCAAGACCTTCTCGGAGCGGCGGACCTTGAGCTTTCGGACCAAGCAGAGGTACTCCCAGGCCCCTCCTCCTCCATTATCGACCTGGTTCTCAAGTCTGTTCAATTGGGTTTCTTCCGTTTTGCTCACCATCTTCGCCAATCCAGCGAGCGAAGCTCCTCTCTCTCTCTCTCTCTCCAGATGTTTCCCTCTCTAGCCGGCTTCTCGATCGATCTGTTTCGATTGGAGGAGAGAGGGAATTGACTCAGAACGCACTCTCACAGTTGTACTTGTCTTCTTTCCCTGTCGGCTCAGTCTCATTGGCTTGGGGTCACAATCGTAATTCTACACAATATCAGATTTCATGTTCACCCCCCTGAAATTTTAGTATTTTTCACTTTGTTCAACATCAGTCTAGCGCCAGCGACTCTAGAATAGTCATCAGAAAAAGTTTGAACTAGACAAAAAGAAAGGCACTGCAAGCTCTTTAAAATCCATCTCGTTTCAAAGAAGAAGAATTATAAAATCATTATAATGAGAATCAATTTTATTTTCATTTCAATCTTTGACAATTAATAAACAATTTAATGTGAATGTGTGATTACGAGTCGCGCTTATCTTAATTCTTGCTTACTCCGATTCTTAGTTGGTAAACATGCCCGATCATGTCTGTTTTCCTCAAGGATTTCAAAAGCTTAGGGATCAACCTAAGACCAACTCCAATAGTGGGCTAAAAAATTTCCTCCCAAACCCACTCCAACCCAAGGGCCAATTTGGAGCTAAATGCTAAATGCTAAACCAATGCCAAATTCTCCCCAAAATTTAGCCCAGAAATCAGAGTGGACTCCCAATATTTATTGGAATTTAAATTTTTTTAGATTAAAATGTTTATAACATTAATTTACGATGGTCTACATATTTATTTTTTTGAAAAAAATTTAATTTAACAAAAAAAAAAGCCTAAGTTCATTCTTTAATAATCTCGGCTAAAATTTTAGGTTAGATTGGTTGGAGCAGAAAAACTGTTTATGGGCTAAAAACTAAATTTTTCAGGCTAAAAAATTTAGTTTTAGTCTAACCATTGAAGATGGTCTAAGATGGGAAAAAGAATATCTGAGGACCAAATTGGAATAATAGCCAAGTTTAAGGGGCCAATTTACAATCAACAAAAGAAATTTGTCAAACGGAACAGTTGGAATAGTAGCGAAACGGTGCGTTTCCCGGGAAAAAGCGGTATCCCCAAAACCAAAATGTGGCTTAAGCCCGCACCATCATGCTTCTCTATGCTAAAACCCTACTGCTCTGCTACTCCTCCACCACCACCGCTAACCACGGCCTTAAAAGCCCTAATGGCGACAAAAACCACGGAGGAATCCGACGTCGGAATCGTCTGCTACATCTCTCAGCTCCCTGGATTTCGCGGCATTTTAAAGCAAAGGTCTGGATTATAAATTTGTATGAGAAATTTGAGCACTCTGTTCTGTATGGGACTTTCAAGTTATTTATTGTCGTTACGATGTGCTTGGGTGCCTAGAAAATGTAGGAAAATTTAATGAAAGTATTATTTTGCTGTAAAGTCAGGAACTTGAAGAAAAATAACCACAGGATATGAAATTCAGCATTTTTTTATTTATTATTTTCCTCATTGGATTCGTAATTTGTATGTAAGTTATTATTTTTAGAGATAAATTATTTGTCGATATCTTAAAGCTTATAGTTTTTCTTGGTAAATCGTATAGGTATTCGGATTTTATGGTAAACGAAGTAGATAAGGAGGGAAATGTTGTTCATTTGACCAACTTGGATGCGCCGGTGGAGGTGAATAGTTCATATTTTTGATCTCATGATTTCATCAGAAGTACGTATGTGTATGTACAATTTAGTATTTATGGGAAGTATAATTCTTCGGGTTTATTCAGGCAGTTCAGGAAAGTGGAACAACGACAGGTGATGGTACAAGTAAAGATTATACTACCGAAATTGAATCATTTAGAGCTCTTGCTGATCCTAATGATGCTGAGCGCTTGGAAACTTTTATCAAACAAATTAATTCCGGTGGGGAAGATGGTGTTATGCCTATTGTTCTTTCCCCGGATTATGATAAATCTCATCGAACGGTTAGTTTTTCAGTCTTATCTATTTATTTATTTTTTAAATTTAGATAGTGTTTTGCATAGAGACGTAGACATGACACTTTTGCAATCAGAGAGGTCAGGGTGGAACTGAGTATTTGATTTCCGCTAATGTGAAAAAGAAGTACATATAATTCTTCCAAACTTAATCTGCATAAATCACCTTTACCACCATATTCAAAATGAGTAAATGAAACCCAGTTGCATCTCTCGGTTTCATTTGTGGCTTACATTATTTTTCTTCCAGGCAGTGCATAATTTTTTTAAGCAGCACTTCAAATTCCTTGTCACCGACACAGTTGATGGACCAGATGCTTCATCAAAATGCATCCGGGTGAGAATGAATTCAGGTGGGCAGAACAGCAGAGGCAGAAATTCTAGAAAACGAAAAGAAAGAGGTGATAAACCTTTTGATAGCAGGGGTTCAGAGGATTGGTCAGAGCACGTTGGCAAATTCCTTAGGTAAAAGGGTACATTTAGGTTATTCTTCTCCTTTAGATATTTTTATCGAGATTTGGTGTAGTTGGCACAGCAGAGCTGTCTGATTTATTCATATATCTAATCATGTGTAATGCATACAATGGAACACTTATAGTTAATCTACATCGTTCTCCTTTATTCTTTTGAAACTGTCTGCCTGAAGTACTCTTCTTAACAATGACTGATGAGGCAATTGGCTAGTGGCTAATCAAGTGTTTTCTGCATGTAGCTGTCAACTAATTTTCTTCTTCCCATGTCAGTTTGCATGCAAATAATAACCAGATTTGTTTTTCTTTTTGGGGCTCCAAAATTTTTTATTTTCTGTTGATTAAAACTCTATGTCAGCTTACCTGAAAGGTTTGTTTAATGTGGATGTACAGGTTTCATCTTTACAAGGAGAACAAGGATACACAGGAAGCCTTAGGAGTTATAGGAAAGATGCTTGGTGTCCAGGTATGGGTTCCACCTGAGAACTAATTGACTTGAACACCATTAGACATATGACTACTGTTTTCGCAATTTTTGGCAAGTTAACATCTCCACTGCTTGATTTGTTTACATGGTAATTAGCGGTGTCTTGTTGCTCCTTTTTTGAAAAATATATGAGGGTTTTGATTAAGGAACTCATTATAGAGTCAGTCTTTGCTCTCTGCTTCCTTCCTGCATGCATGGACATAGTCAACACATTATTATAATTAAGCATGCATTTCAGTAATCTATTGTTGTCTTTGATTTTGTTAAGGTCCATTTGCAGCATCATTGACCGTACCGATGTTTTTAAATGAAAGTCATCATTAAATATTTAGTAATTACTGGTGAAGTACTGTGATGAAATATAGTTGTTTTTTAGTTAGTTCTGTACTTAATTTTCACCACATGACAGAGAGCAAAACTTGGATTATTGGTTTCCATGTAAACAGTTGAGATTGGTCAGATGTGTAGAAATTTATAGTACTTGGTTATCATCTTTGACTTGATGTATAGATATCATATTACTTTTCTTTTGATAGATTAATATTATTCTTTTCCATAGCCAAGGTCCTTTGGGTTTGCGGGTACAAAGGATAAGCGTGCTGTCACAACTCAGAGGGTAATTGATACTCACTAATATTTCTGCTTATGCCTTTAAATATTGTATATTTTCTTCTCAAGATGAAACATTTGCTCCACAACAGAATTACTTCTTATTGGCCTTCATGTATCAGACTTATGATAATCCACTTTAAAACTACATATTATTCAACCAACAGGTAGGAGCTCACTTTAGATTGTTATCCAATCAGTGGGTAAGAGGATTCTGAATGATATTCCATAAGTTGAATTTCCTTTAGTTATTAAACCCACAGTAGCTCCCGTCCAATGTATGTCTACTGCCATGAATCCTCGAGTGCCAATTTTTGTAATCCGAGCATAGTGGTTACCCAAAGAGTTAATGAACTTCATTTTCTTGTTGAATTTCCAGGTAACCGTTTTTAAGAAGCTTGCTAGTAAATTAGCTGCTCTTAATGCTAGGTTGATCGGTATCAAAGTAGGTGACTTCTGGTAAGGCTGATGAATGTGAATCATTGGTATTCCCAGTCAGTTGAGTTTTAATGCATATTAATGAGATAGTTGCATTTATCCAGTTATGTGACAGAAGGACTTGTCCTCGGCCAACTATTGGGAAATCGGTTTACAATTACATTGAGGTAAGATTGTTCCTAGTAATCATTTACGTAATTACATGCGCTTGAATAAAACATCTCTCATGGCTACTTCTATTATTCACCATCTAATTTGCTCATTGCGTGCACTCACATTACTTCTCAGAGGAGTTGTTGCAGATTCTGAAGATACCATCAAAGCCTCCGCAAGTGCCTTGGGAAGGCAGGGATTTATTAACTACTTTGGTTTACAAGTACTCTCTCTCTCTCTCTCTCTCTCTCTCTTAGAGTATATCTTGTCCTGGTTTAGACTCCTTATTTGCAATAAAAGCTAAATGTTATTGATATATAGGTGTCTTGTTCGTTATTTTTTGGACAAGTGGTTGTTCTCTTTTGTATCTAAAGCTATATGAAAATGCTTTCAAGCTATTACACGTGCTGTATGTTTCTCATAAGTTGTCTTAAGGCATGTGGATTATATTTTGCTGTGGTTAGTAAGATAACTTATAGTATGCATGGTAATGAATTCAGCGATTTGGAAGCGGTTCTGTGCCAACTCACCTAATTGGAGGTTCACTACTCAGAGGAGAGTGGAAATCTACTGTAAGCATGTTCCTTGATCCAAGAGAAGGGGATATCCTTTTTGTGTTTCTGGGTGTTGTGAGGATACTTTTCTTTTCTTCTCTATACTTGACTACTTCTTGCTAAACTGTTTAGTGCATGCTGCTATAGTGTTCTGTTGGTATTTGTTTTCTTTAACTTGATCTTCGATTACAAAAGAATGTGATTACAGAGGCACGAGAATATTACAAGGAAACTAATGATATTGAAGGGACCCTGAGGAAATTACCGCGACATCTGGTTTCTGAGAGAGCTATAGTAAGTCACCAACTATGATTGCTTTGTTGGGACATGCTAGATTTTTTCTTGATTCCATAAACTATCTCGAAAGATTAAGTTTTATATCTAAATCCTTTTGTTTATTCGAGTAATCCTTCCCCGTCTTCGCATTGTGCATCCTTTACTTTAATTTCATGCATTTGGCATGGTGATCATAATATTAGTTTGATTTTACTGAATTGGGTTACTTCATCTTGTGCTTCATGGCCGATCATAAATTTTTCCTCTTCTTTGTTCTCATACAGTTGCAATGTCTGAAGAAATGTCCTGGAAACTACTTGCAGGCGTTGAAGGCTATTCCTAGAACTTTGAGGATGATGTAAGAGATTTTCCAGCAGAATTAGTTTCTGTTTTCTTTTTTCGTAATGGAGGCAATCTTAAGTTAAAGTTTATGCCTTTTTTGTGCTCAAGTCCATCAATATGAGTTTAATCTGGTTACAGTTGAACATATATACAATATATATATATATATATATATATATATATATATATATATATATATATATATGAGAGCGCAATGGCATTACCACTTTCTTGTGGATTATTTTCACCCTTTTTTCAGGTATGTGCATAGTTACCAAAGCTATTTGTGGAACCATGCAGCGAGTATGAGAGTGAAGAAATATGGTATGCCCCCATTTATTCATTGGAGCAACACCAATTCATTTATTTTGAGGGGTCATGTCGTGGAATGAATTTTTTTATTTTTTTTGGTCAAAATGTCATGGACTGATTGTGTCACTGTCATTGTTACCTCTGGCAAAGCTTTATTGCAACTATCTTTTTATCCTATATTTTTGTAAAACCAATTTGGTTCCACGATGGCAGGAACTGACCAAGTTGTGTTGGGAGACTTGGTATATTGTAAAGGAAATGAGACAGAAAGGGTGACAGAAGTTGTTAGTTCTGAGTGCGTAGATGAAATTCGTGATGATACGCTTGATCCTAATGATTTAGGCGATATAGCTGAAACAAATCTTCCTGAGGAAAAGCTTAGTCTTGTGAAGGTTAGTTGTGTCCGTGTTGTAGAGAGTTTTTCCCTTGCTGTTCTAAGTAGTATGCTATGATTACAGCTACTTTAGTACCTTAATCTACAAATGCAACCCACCTTGTGGAATTTAATTTTAATTTTTAATTTAAAAGATTGGAAATATCAAGATGGTTCCCATCTGGCAGGCTGTAACTGTAGAAGATATCCAGAGTGGAAATTATACAATTGAGGATGTTGTCCTTCCTATGCCTGGGTAAGGAAAAGTTGACTGTCTTCCCTCATTGTATACTTCTCGGGCCGTCTCAAGGTTGCTGAAGCTATTTAATACTTTGTTGTTTTACAGTTCAAGAGTCATTTTTCCAGAAAATGATATTGCTGATGTCTTTCATAATTTGGCAAAGAAGGTTTCTTATTCTCAGCAACAATTTCTCGATTTCTCCATGTTATTTATGTTTCTGAGAACACTCCACATGTTATTTATTTGATTTCTGTCTAATTCTTAATCTGCCTTATTCTCCTCCTGGATTGTTGTTTACAAATATCAATCAGGATGAAATCAGCTTGACAGAAAGCGTACATAATGTCAAGTACGGTTCCTCTTTCCCCTCTCACCTCGCCTCTTACCTCTCTCACATGCTTCTGTTATAATGAAATGCACGCACCTTGTTTCTCTTTTTAGGGAATTCTCAATAACAAGCGTGACTGGAAATTATAGACGCATCTTCCAAAAACCAGTGGACTTTGAATGGTATATAGCTACTCTCGTTTTCTCATCTTTACATATAACTTCAGTTATTATATAAATCGTGTACAATAATATATCTGATTTTTATTGTTCCAGGGAGATACTAAAATACAGTGATGGTAATATACCTCTGGTGGACACCGACTTGGACAAAATTGCCAAAACCAAACCTGCTAGCGTTGACAAAGAGGATCCAGCCAGTCTAAATGGAGATGGAAGTTTGCATGACAACGCAAAACAGACAGAGTGCGTTGACAATGATATCGGGGACAAGGGAGAAAAGTTGCCGGAAGTTGGATCCCTCTGTGACACTAATCCTCAGGAAACTCAAATGGCTCTCAAGTTGAGCTTTACTCTCCCAGCTTCATGTTATGCAACAATGGCCATCAGAGAGCTACTGAAGACATCAACGTCGGTATGTGCCTCGTTTAAATGCTTTCATATTCTGTCGGTATCCCTCTTTCGAATTCATACCACATTACTAAGAGAAAAATTCATGAGCAGGTTTGGTGTTTCATGTGTCTATATTTTGGTTCTCGCAGGTTGCGTTTCACAAAACGTTAAACTAAAGCGCGCATCAGAATCACTGTAAGGACGGATAATTTGAAGGCACGGGAGAAAACAACGATGGCACTCTTCCATACATTAAGATCTCGCCTTTTGGAACTGATCAATGTTTAACTTTCCTACTGGTTTTGTTAATCGACACACGGATGAAATTGTATTTTAGTACTACAGAACAAAGAAGCGACGACATGATCAGAAAAATTCTGATGTTCATTTTTGAGAAATTTTTTCATGCGGCTACATAGCGTTACACTGTTACAATATATTACTAATTTATGACAATCAATCATGTCGTTCTTTCAACATGTGAATTGGTAACATCATATGGCCCGACGACCGCAGCATTAGTGCATGGAATAACAATGCCTCAAACCGGTGATCGTGTAAGAAATAATTTTTTATATTGATATAAAAAAATATAGAAGATAAAAAATAGTAATAATGTTAGAATAAAAACAAAAACAAAAACAAATGCGGTGAAGGTGGATCGAACACCTGACCTTCAGATCTTCAGTCTGACGCTCTCCCAACTGAGCTATCCCCGCTACTGTTGTTTCCTTAACAAGTTAATTTTAATTAGGTTAGTCCTTCAGCTTCTAGCAAACTTCAATGGCAACATAGGAACCACAAATTCCACCATAGTATCAATAAGAACAAAACACATGGTGTGAAACACATTGGAACCAAAATCACAAGTTGCAACGGAAATATATACGCATCTTTACGTCGTTCATAATGAGACTTCATATATTACATTCAACGATTAGATCATTTTTTTGTACACAAATCCTTCAACTCATCGTGTGTGTTTGAATACAGCATTGAAAAGTGTAACTCCTTACTGTAAAACAAGTATATGGTTTCTTAAAAATATTATAATAATAGTATGTAGTAGGTACCCTGCAACAGAAGTGAGTCAAGATGTAGGGTACAACAACAAAGTATCTCAACATTAAATCTCAAACCGTTATTATAAGAAATCAATGCTCATTAATTTATGTAGGCACACAAGTCCACTGCAGAGATATTCAAACAATGGAACGGGCTGAGTGTATGTTTTGTATTCTAGTACTACATCATGTGAGCTGCTAGTCGCATCATATACGAGTCCAAAACATCACACAAAATGACAAGCTGGCACCAAACTCTAGATCCAAAGTGAATGTAAACAGTGCATGTGAACTACACGTGAAGCTAGTCCTTGGCCCAAGACAGTACAAATAATTAAGAGACACCGTGTAAACATGTAATAATGAGAAGGTAAAATGCAAGGATGTCATGCCACAAGTTTATGCTCACAAATAATATTAAAAACATAAAGTGTACGAAAAGTCTATTTGTAAAGCTATACATGGCATATCGCATCATAATTTATAAAAGCAATTGTTGGGAAAAATAACATAGACATATATATACGTAAAAATGAAAAGACCCACTCACAGGTACATGCATGTGGTAACCGTTCGAGCTAGGAAAGTCGAAGTCTTAGAAAGTAATTGCACCTAAGCATAATATTGGGTCCCGTAAATAAAACTCAATTAAAACGATTTAATTTGGAAAAACAGACGGTGGATTCGGAATCAGTGCGTCGAAATACGCTAAAAAGGGTCATGGGCAAATTTTGTAAAAAGTCAACGATCAACCCTAAAAAGTCAATCGAGACGCCCCAGTGGTTAACTACGTTAAAACTTTGGAATTTCACTAAATGGATGTCAAAAATGAACTCGGGGCGTCGAAATTAGCCTAGGAGGGTTTTCGAGAAAATTTCATAAAGTCTACACAAAGAATATTCTAAAGAATATTCCAGGGAATATTCCAGGAATACGTCATATAATATTTCAGGAATATTCCAGGATCCATTTTGGAATTGAGCCGGGTTGGGTACCGGCCCAAAGGTTTGGGATTAGGCCCTTTTTTTTTCATTGGATCGGTTTCGTGGATGTGGGTTGGATCCAGGTTTGGGTTAATGGGTTAATGGGTTATGGGATTGGGCCGGTTTTTGGGTTTTGGGCCCACTAACCCTTGTTTTTTGCCCTTCCAGGATTTTAGTGGCTTAAATTTTGTGATGACGAGGATTGTTGGTAAAAGCTGTTACATATGAGACTTATCCTTTCGGCATAAATGTCCTTACTCTTCTTTTATTACAATTTATCTATGCTTTGACATCACTTGTGTGATATGGGTTCAATCCCGCTCACATGTGCACTCTAAATTAGTCACTTTTAGGTTTTAATTTATTCACATTTTCCACATCACTATACTTTATGGCTTCGTCACCTTTCAGGTGTCGGCCAGCACATCGCGATTTAGGTGTCCAAGTGAACATTCCAGGTCGGGGTGTGTTAGTTGAAGCTATGAATCCAACTCAAAATTTCCGGCCATAAGCAATCGCATTTTACCCTTCTCTTTTGGAAAGAGGAATAGATTTTATGCAATGCAATCAAAGCCTAACGAGCGTTAGATCATCAAGCAATAGTACTACCTAACTAGTCTATTTCTTTATATATGATTGCTGCCATTCTTAGTGAGCGAGAGGCTATATTAACCCCACAAGAATAGACATACTTAATATCATTTCACATACCAACTATGGAGGTGAAACAAATTACAACACATTTACTCACGTCATTTAAGTTTTATCATCACTCATCGCTTTCATGCACCGCCCAGTTACAAGCATGCACAAAAGCTCGACCGTGCTACATTGACTAGTCATGCATGCTTAGTCGTTCATGTTGAATAAATATTGCAATGGAGGAGGACACTTTATGTATTGCACCCTTGTAACAACTAGATGTTATGATACATCTCTTTCCATAAAACTCATAACAAGTTGGTGAAATAATGTGCTCAACCATAAAGACCCCATTTGCCCCACAAGGGAATATTAATTCACTAAAATTAAAAAGCTGTGATAATAAGGACCAAACACACAGAAGAAAACAAGAATCTCAATTATTTTTTGCCTCGAGTGACTTAACTAGTATAACAACAACAACAACAACCACCAAGCATCATTTCACTAAGCGTGATCGGCTGTATAAATCCTACAATATCACTATGTTCGATTTTACACCAAGTCGACTTGATTAGTAGAAAAAAAAAATTTCATGCGTCCTCTTGTAAAATATTCCAACTTTTATTACTTTATCTAACACTCAAACTGTTTCAAAAGCTCAATGAATTTCCAATATTTGCTTTCTGCAAGAACGAACTAATTAAATGGGTCATACCAAATTTCACACTACTGTTCCAACTACTCAAAAGGGCATTTTCAAATTTATATTTTCTCCTTTTTGAATGGGAAGATGACCCCCAAAAAAATATTGAATGGATCCCCATGTAAAGTATTATTCTCTTTGTTTAAGTTACCAACCCCAAAAGACCCACAAATATTTCTTCTTTGAAATTATATATTACCGAAAATTCTATGATGCTCTGAAGTATAAAACATTGCAAAGAACAGTCTAAAATTACGATATTATTATTCTCTCTAAAGATCTACTAATAAATCCATATGGGTTCATATTCAAATGATTTTTTACAAGAACAATCTTTATAAAAATACCTAAATGCTAGTTGATTTCGACTAATAAAAATTAAAAAAGATTTAAAATTAGACCGCTTAGATTGAAATTAAAAAAGATCTAAAAATTAGACGGTTTAGAATGACAACGATTTCTGACTGATGAGGTGTAGAGTAGTTATTGTGATCCCTTGTACCCTTCGAAAGAGTCCCACCTTAAATAAATTGGTCCCAGTGTCTGCATGTTTTCACGTGTCCTGCCATCTCCTTGCCGTTAATTACACCATCATCAGCATCGGCAACTGCATAGGATTCTAAAGGCCAGTAGCCGACCCCAAATACTACCAAAACACAAATTAAATATTGTAAAGATTAAGTATTATTTTCCTCAAATATAAATCCTGCTAACGCCGTTCTCAACACACCCCTCGTGGCCCAATCCCATCACTACTTATATGGTTTTGACTCTTTTGGGTTACTAAGGGTAGATTAGGTCATGTAATTGGAAAGAGTTTGTGATTCGCGTTAACTGATTAAGACAGTGTGCTTATTCCATTACTTTCAACTTTGAAACTTTATTTTTGTGTTATTAAAGTAGAGAGATATGAAGTGGAGCGAGAACTAACGTGAGGGATACCTTAATGGTAACAAGGTAAGATATGAAAAATGCAGTGGTAAGGTTAACATATATAGAAGGAGGAGTGAATAGGTTACATGCTAGCTAGTTCCTAACGAATTTTAAGTTTTGTTAACACCAATTCAAATAGTAGGACTGAAATTAGATATCAATCATATTACGCATATGTTAAACATATAGTGCATAACGATTCAATGAGGTTAAACCCACCACTTAGGATCCTTAGACAACCAATCTGAAAATAATCCACAATTAGTCACACTAATTTAAAAGGGACTTAACTCAAACCCAAATTATTAGACCCCCACACTAGTTCATCCTTGCGCCCTTGCTACTTGGGTACTATACAAGACTTAATTCCCGCTCTTCCTCTTCGTATCCTCTAGGTGATACAACTCTAAACACGGTTTAATCACCTTGGAGCTCGAACTAATACCACGATTCAAGTCGTCTCAATCTCTCGCATGCTTAGCACCAAATATTGAAACAAATGGTTACAAAATAAATGTAATAACTGATGAAATTGAGGTTCCACCATAAAATCAATTGGCAATATGGGAAGTTGCCCAAAATCATATAAGCACATAGCAAACATTGTCCCTCACTAATGTGAGACAAGATGAAATTGAGATTCCACCATAAAACCAATTGATAATATGGGGAGTGGCCCAAGATCATATAAGCACATAGCAAACCTTGTCCCTCATCAATGTGGGACTACTCTCAACAATAACAGCTACTAACAATTTTCTTAACAGACTTAACAGTCACTTAACAACTTACATTATTCATCATAAACACGGTGGTTAATCACCTTGGAGCTCGAACTATTACCATGATTCAAGTCGTCTCAATCTCTCGTGTAAGACACTAGGTAGATTATGATAGACATTCACGATGAACACAATGATATGGTTAAATAGATAAAACCAATTATGAAATCACAATAAACAGTCACATAATCAAGCATATAATTGATGTGGATCACTCTCACAAAAATAAGTGTAATAATTGAGTCAATGTGTAAATATAACAAGTCATATTTTCCTGTACTCAATAATTTTCTCCCGGTTTGAGGGTGACTTCACCTTCTTCTAAAACTGTGTGGTGGGCTATCTTTTCTCTTCCATGATAGGATGCATAGGACAACATAAGTCCTTGATAAGAGAGAGAGAGAGAGAGAGAGAGAGAGAGAGAGAGAGAAGTTTGGTGTTTTTGTAGTCTTTGTTTCTAACATTTTGCTATTTTACAGTGAGCAAACAAAAGGAGAGGTAAAGAAGAGAAACACGCTTTCACAAAAATCACAGACAAACATGTTTAATGGAGTCCCAGCTGAGCAGTTGCACCAATTCATAGCATCCTCAAGAACTTCCCTCCCTCTCCCTCTCCCTCTCTCCTCCTTCCCTCCTCCACCATCAAACAATAATATTAATACCTTCCCAGTCCCTGCTGCTACTCCCTTTGACCCCTACAACAATAACAACCCTTTTCATCATCATCATCATCAACTTCTGCAAATTCAACCCCATCAGCTTCATCAGAATAATCAGCTTCTGCAACTGCACCGCCAATCCGTCGCCACCCCCAAAAATCTCGAGGAGAAAGAGGAACTCTCTACTACTGTTTCAAACTCCATAAACAATAATTTGGAGACCGAAGGAGAGAGATCTTCATTGATACCGGCATCATCAGATGTATCAATCATTAGTGATTCTTGGAGTAATGATGAATTGCTTGCACTTCTCAGGATCAGATCTACCATGGAGAATTGGTTCCCTGAGTTCGCTTGGGAACATGTCTCAAGGTAAGCTTATTGACAATTCGTTCATATACTTATCTCCTATATTCGTATGATTATCTTAATTAATTAGTTCATCGATGAACTAGCTAGCTAGGGTTATTTTAAATTCATTTAGACAACTGAGATGGGGATTCGAACTTGAGCTCTTTATATTTGAACGGTTATACCGATGACATTTTATTATAATTAAGTGACGATTAATGCTTCATCAATAGTAATGGAATTAGTAATGGAATTTAAGTCACTGTTTACTCGTGTATGTGAGAGAGAGAGAGTCATATATATTCACTAAACACAAAGATCCCCTCGTACACAATATGTGTGTGTGTGTAATTAAGTTGGATACTAGCTAGCTAGGACTGAATAATAGAGTGAATAAATGCTCTTGCTTATTGATACTGCTGGTTTGGTATATATTTATGGGGGGAAGCAGGAATCTAGCAGAGCTTGGTTTCAAAAGGAGTGCAGAGAAATGCAAAGAGAAGTTTGAAGAAGAAAGCAGATACTTCAACAACATTAACTTCACCAAAAACTACAGTTTTCTCAGTGACCTCGAACAACTCTGTCAAGGTGGTGGTGATGCTCATCAACAAAACGCTGATGATCATCACCGAAACCCTGCTGATCATCAGGAAGCTCCCAAGGATAAAAATAATGAGAAAGAAAAGGTTGAAAAGCCGAGTGATGAGGGAGATCATCAAGACTCAACGAGAAACGAAACAATTGTTGGGGACAGTATCGGTGTGATTAGCACCGAGCCGCTGAACCCTGAGGAGCACAATGAGAAAGAGGTAGTAGTGGAAACTAGACCAAAGAACAATACTAAGAAGAGGAAAAGGCAAAGGAAATTTGAAATGCTCAAGGGTTTCTGTGAGGACATTGTGAACAGGATGATGGCTCGGCAGGAAGCGATGCACAAGCAGCTTCTTGAAGAAATGGTGAAGAGAAACGAGGAGAAGCTTGCGAGGGAAGAAGCATGGAAGAAGCAAGAGACGGATAGGATGAACAAGGAGCTCGAGATTATGGTGAAAGAACAAGCGGTTGCTGGTGATCGACAAGCTACAGTCATTAAGTTCTTGAAGAAGTTCACATCGTCGTCCAGCAATTCTAGTACTTCCACTTCGTCTTTTCCGATTCAAGCACAAAACCCTAATCGTCCTACGTGTCACGATGTTAGTGGCCGAAAAGAACTTGATCATCATCAAGAAAAAGAAAATAACCCAACAACGCCTAGTTCATTAACTGAAAGTACTCTTGCACCGCAAAGCCCTAGCTCAAGTACTCTTGCTCCGACTCCGATTGCCGTTCCAACCATGACCATTTTATCTAGAGCTACTGCTGCTGCTGCTGTTGTCGTCACACCTCCTGAAAACCCTAGTTCTGATGATGTCATCATCAACACTCAAAACCCTAGTTCCATTAGTCATGACAAACAAGACCTCGGAAAGAGATGGCCGAGAGATGAAGTGCTGGCTCTGATAAACTTAAGGTGCAGCCTCTTCAACAATGGGGGCGGCGGCGATCAGGACAAGGACGGAGGAGTCGTGATGAAAGCTCCTCTTTGGGAGAGAATCTCACAAGGGATGTTGGAGATGGGTTACACGAGGAGTGCCAAGAGGTGCAAAGAGAAATGGGAGAACATTAACAAGTACTTTAGAAAAACAAAAGATGTTAACAAGAAGAGGTCACTTGACTCTAGGACTTGTCCTTATTTTCATCAACTAAGCTCTTTGTACAATCAAGGGATACTCGTACCGCCTTCTAATCATGCACCGGAAGACCGTCCCGCTTCGCCGGAAAACCATTCTCTAGGTGATGATGATTCAACTAAGCATGATTAAGGTGAGAAAAACAACAATACGGTGCAGCAAGCACCGCCACCAGCTTTTGATTTTGAATTCTAATTAATTTTAATTTGCATATTTGTGTGTGCATTTTCAATGATAATAATATGTGATACCTTTTTTTTTCTTGTCGATCTTGGTAAAACATGTGGTAGCTAGCTAGCTAGCTAGTACTCTCGGCAGTCGACATGAATTTTATAAATTAATTTCCAATATTTATTATATATTTGATTTATGGCGGATATATGTATGTTTTAAACTTGTTTTGTAGTGAGCACCGACAGATAGATTCAAATCAGGAACCAGATTTTAAATGAGGTCTGCTGTCATTTTGTATTTGCCATATTTACTCTCAATTTGCTACGCGCAGCAGCAGAAGTATCTTTGTTGCTAGCTGTTACTTAAATATACTTTTTTTTTTTTTTTTTTAATTTTTACAAACGATATTATCCACATTAAGAGGTGAGAAAGTAAGTTAAGCCTCACAATGGGCTAACACTAATGTAGTTCAATTCGCCTTTGATAAGAACTGAACCTAAGACTCTCACTTACGAGTAAAAATAAATATCACTAGACCGTAATACTATATGGAAACTTAATTAAAGTTTAAAGAATTAAAAAAATTAATTATAATTTCACCAAAATGATGAAGAGCATGCATGTGAGATAATAAGGATAATCATGTGTTTATAATCCCTATAAGAGCATTCCAGTTGTTACATCTAGCAACGGGAAAAAAACATAAATCAACATATGATTAGTTCATATAAGCTAATTAAGGTTTTGTTTTGGCCAAGGTTAATACATACAAATGTACAATCATACAATAGTTATTTAAGTGTGCTAGGTATATTTTGAACTTTTGGCCAAGGGTTTACAAGGAGCTTAGCAATGACTTATTATGTTCTCGATCCTCATAAAATTTTCTCCCTTATAAGCTGGCTGGGTTTTCTTAATTAGTTTGTAACTTATATTTTCTTTTTGCAAAACAAATTAAAATTTTCCATTTGCATAAAGTTTTCTTTTAATGAGATATGTTTTTACTTACAACTTTAATTTACAATTAATTATGGAACACTGTTTACAATTCACAAAAATTTTATATGTTTACACGGTAGTGATATTCTTTGTTTCTCTCTTTATTTTCGAATTCATGTAATGATCCAGGATGTAATCTAGATCTCGTCATTCATTATTAGCTTATGTAGAGCGCTAAACAAAGAAAACTCTACTGTCTTCCTAACAGGAACTAAACGTAACGTGCGAAATTATAGAAGATCCCTTTTAGATCAAACAATTTCCATGAATTCTTTAGACCAGGCCGATAGGTGGGGCGGATGGGGACAGAGAACAAGAAGAGAGAAGGAAAAAGAGCACACAAAGATTTACAAGTATAGAAGTAGGGGAGATTAGAGCAACAAGGAATGCTTGGACGACGTTTTTATTCTTGGGCTACCTAAGCTCTTTCCACGGGTCCTAAGTAATTTAATTATACGAGTAAAGTCTTAATAGACGGAAGAATTATAGAATACTCCACCTACTAGTGGACTTGCGAGGGGCGTGCCCGATTTGACCGACTTTTGGATAACAAGAAGGCGAGCTTCCTAGTTGCTTGGCCTCTAGTAGGTATCTAGTTCACCACTTTAGGTATCATCACTATGGCTTTCAATTTAAATGGTCTTAATTTTATTCAATCTCTTTTAAGCGCCGCTTTTACGCCGAAAGGAAAATCAGCTTTGCTTTAAGGATAAAAAGTGAACCAACACTGGGATCCCATCAGAGCCACAGTGAAGTGTTGGGACTTGGGATGCAAAGACCTTATATCAATACCAACAGCAATAGATGTAGCAACTGATACGGGAGGTAGTTCGCTCACTCCAAAAGAAAGAATGCTCCTAATTAGAGACCATTTTCTAAAGAACTGATGCTTCCTATGTTTCCTGCTTCTTACTACTTGCCGCACCTGAACTCTCACAGCGGGAAATCATAGTTTTTCTAGTTTCCGCCATTAGTTATTGGTCGAGCCATTGAAATGGAATGAGATAAGAATGTTTAGCGATCTTTTCTCCGATATACAATACACCGGAACATACTAGATTCAATTACGCAAGTGCCTGCCATAATATGTAAATTAGCAAATGAAGGATTACATTAATTATCGTCTTTCATTTGGGGTTTTGGTTTAGAACTACAAATGTATGCAATTGACAGTACAACTGCAAGTCTGCATGACATAATGTTTTCTGCTTGGGAATGGGATCTATCGGAATGCTCCACACAGAGAGAGGCCAGTACTGCCAGTGGTCACCGGTCAGTAAGCAAAAGCCTTGGAGAGGGTGGAAGACGTTGTCGTTTTGTGTCATGTTATCGATAACAAGTCTTTCTCAGAGTCGGAGAGGGGTTCCACCGCACCTTGGACAGCATTGGCAGACAAATGATCCCTGCCACGCGTCAACATCAACTGATGGGTTTGTCCGCACCCTATCCCAGCCTCACCAGTAACCTGCTGACATGGTCAGAGCCTCAGAGGGCCACATCATCCAACGGCTGAGAATCTCAGATGCCAGTAACGCGTTCAGAAATTTATTTTTTTTTGTCAAAAGTGAAGCCTTCAAGATGCAGTTCTTTAAAGAATTAAAGCCAAAAGTCAACACAATCAACTTAGGTATAACTTTGTCGGACTCCCACTCCTCCACCGTGTTTGACTTTTACTTTTTTACGTACGGGTAACTACAAACATGTTGAAAGAGATTGACCCAAACCAAAATTGTTTGCCTTTCATCGCAGAAGGATTTTCATAGCACGACAACAACGTATGTGTTTCATAAAAGTTTGCTTTCTTTGAACAAGCGGGTTGGGTTATGTTAACTCTTATATAATGTTTGTCTTGGAAAAAAACTCTTACATTATGTTACTATGCGTTATGCATGACTGGTTTTGATTTCATGCTAACTGTAAATGTGAGGATTCAGAAAAAAAAAGAAAATGAATTCGGCACATATTTATTTTTTGTACACATCTCTGTTTCTGTACTTTCATTTCAAATAATGCAGAAGAGAGTGAATGAGAAAAATAACAAGAATATTTCGCAAGAAGAATAAGAATTTGCATAAATCATTTTTCTTTAGAAAAAAAAAAGAAAAAAAAAAAAAAAAGGAAAAATGGTGAAAGTCTTTGTGGGGTTGAGCTTTGTTACAACAATTCAAATCGATGGAATTTGGATCGAGCGCTAAGCATTATGCCAACATGTGATCAGTCCAAAATTATCTTGTTAAAGGTAGATCGGCCTTATGCATGGGAATGGGCCTCAAAGATCATTGCACCCACGTTGCATGATACAAGCATGCACAGAAATGTTTTGTTCTTTTGTTTCAGTTATAGGGAATTCGAACTCAAGAACTCTTTCAAAACTATTTGGAGGGGAGAGGGACTTGTGATCGAACTCCCTATAAGCCATTTTTTCTTAACAACTTTTTGACGTGGGACACTTCTTTGCATCCTCACACTGCCCTAGTCTCTACCAAAACAATATACGAAAGCATTATGCAAGGGCGGATCCAGGGGATCCTACTGGTCCCGAGACCCTGTGAAAATTGGAAAACATAGAGAGAAGGTCGCCTGAGGCCCTGTGACCATCTGGTATCGGAGGCGGAAGAATTCGACATGCTTTGGCAAGTGATGCTCAAGAGACATATTGGGACAAGCCTTGCCAGAACACCTTGGTAGGTAAACTTGACATCATGCATTGGAAACTGTCGACAGAACTAGAAAAATAACAAAATCCCTACCAATTACTCAACTAAATTTCTCGATGAAAAAACTAAAAGTTTTGGGCGATGGGCGCGTTTGAATCTTTTACATTGGGACTCCATGTGGTTAGAGTTCTGATACAGTAGTTTGTAAATTCATTTTCTCCAGTTCTACTGCTACCCAACATGCATGCAAGTAACAAATGTCAACTATGGTAGCTCGTTTTCAACATCATAGGGCATTCACAAGTCCTCCTCATGTCCACCCAACATATGTCAATCTAAAATTCAACACACACACGGTACTCTCTCTCTCTCTCTCTCTCTCTCTCTCTCTCTCTCTCTCTCTCTCTCTCTCTCTCTCTCTCTCTCTCTCTCTCTCCCCCCAACAAAGGTCAGTTGATGGAGAAAAAACTTTGGAACGGCTGCCTGTTGGAGCAACTCTTACATCGAATGCTACCAACATGAGGTTGAGCGAGACTAAAATAGAAAGAATCTCATGCTTTCGTGAAGATTGCTTTATAGATGACGTGGCACAAGTTTTCCTCCGCATATAGGGCAGCTTCCAACTTAACAACAAACCCCTCGTCGTCGTGTACACGGAAGGCCTGAAATCTGGAGGTTTTCTGCAGTAAAAACGGTGCCTGTTGCACCTCACGAGTCGGAAATAAAGTTAGAGGGGTTCATGTGCGTACGTGTTTTCACGAGAAAAGGCATTGCTTCCTTCACGAGCTATACCACTGCTTTAATTTGCACGATATATAATAGAGGTTACATGAGAAAAGGCATTACTTCCTTTTTTTTTTTTCCTTTTTTTTTTTTCAAATGTTATTATTAAGATGAGAGGTAGAAGCGAATAAAACTATTACAATAATTTAAAAGAGTCTAAAGTTTCGAACTCATGACATATGGATGAAAATTTAACACTCATCGACTAAGAGATTGGACAACATGCATGCATGCTATGTACTTGAAAAACCGTGACCAACCAAAAAATCAATTTGTAATAACAAGAATTATACCTATTTTTGTATATTTTTCTAGGTTTTTGGTATAAGAGAAATAGTCATGCGTGAACGGAACAACCCTAGCTAACGTGTCTGGTTTATTAAAAACCTTGAATGCAGAATTGCAGATCGAAAGAAGGCAGGCAGACAACAAATGTTGGAGTAACTATTATTTAAATTGTACTATTAGTATTAGATTAGTATTAGTTAGTGATCTCAAAATATCACCTCGTCAATTACTTTTTAAAACAAATACATAAATTTCAAACAAAATCCGATGCTTAAGCTGTACAATTAGTATTAGATTAGTATTGGTTAGTGATCTCGACTCAGCGAGTCTTTTCTTATGTGATGAACTGTTGACACTGGTCTTACATTTTGTCTATGTACAGTAAGGAGAAGAGGAGGAAAAGGGGGGGGGGGGGCGCTTAGCAGGATGACATGAGATGTGTGGGATTCACTGTCCTCTCACATTTGACGAATTTTTAAGCTTAGCACGTGGACAACACAAATCAATTGACATGAAGAAAGAGGGCTTAGCATGATGAGGATTGTAACAATAGATATGTGAGATTCACTCTCAACACGTCCACTCATGTTTGGCAAATTTTCAAGCATGTAGACAACACAAATCTAGTGACGTGGAGCACGTGTGACCATTGAGCTTCACATATGAGACAACATGCTATGATATTTATGAATAAAGTTAGGATTCCACTATAAAATTAATTGGCAAACACATACAAGATCTCTCATTTCTTTGAGATAAAATCCACTCTAAACAAAGTCGCACAAATAATCGTGATGATATCTTAATTCAATAAATTTGCATCTAATCATATATTGGCGTGTCGTCATATATGTCAAAACCACTAAAAAAAATAAAAAATAAAAAATAAAAAATAAATAAAATGTTGGTGCGTGGATGAACATGAGTCAAAGAACTCAAGATCAATCAAACCTAACGACGACGTTGGATCCCAAAGTTACCGGAATTATTTATTATACAAGTCAATTCATGAACGTGCTCGCAGCACGTCTACCGGAGGTTGAAAATTTTGAGGGGTAGTTTGGTCATTTGGGGAATACCAGCGGCCGAATGGTAAGCTTCGTGATTGGTGCGGATCGATTGGGCGACGAGAGATGCTGCGGGACCCCCACGCTCCTTCTCTTAGTCGGTCTTCTTGCATGAATCCGGATCCTTGCTGGATCCTCACTATATTCTTTTTATGAGGATTATGAAGATCTGTAAATTTTATATGTTCATTGTATGTTGTACGGTTATAAATTATTTTAAATATTTTTATTTAAAATTAAATACAAAAAAAATCTGACAAAAACTAAACGCAAAATGTACGATGAACAAACACAATTTACGGATCTTCAGAATTCTCACCAAAAGAATCCGGAAACAATCCTATTGGTTCTTTCATCCCCCACAAAAACATATAATAAATATTAAAAAAAGAGAAAATTGGAGTAACAATCTCTGAATTCTAACTGTAGCCTTGGTTCATCATGAACCGTTCAAGAACTAAAAATTCATGAATATTGATTCCTGAACTTGTTATAATGTACATCAATGATCATTTTGGTTAATTCTGTTAGAATTTCTATCCATTTTTATCCCTATAAACCCTTTATTTTGAATGAAAGTTATAACATAGCTAGTCAAAGGATCCTTATTCCGCATTATAATAAGTTAAGGGATTAATACTCACGAATTTTTAATTCATGATTAAAACTCCAATTGAGCTAAAGTTGAGCAACCAATGCTCCAATTACATCTTAAAAACCCTAAAATGATTATTTTCACTTCTTTTTGCATAATTTTTCCTCTTAATAATTTTTTTCAATTAAAAAGGAAAATGATATATATAAAACGAGTTTACAGTCGCCGTTATATTTTGGTTTAATAATCTAATATTATGCATAACATTATATTATGAATCATTACATCGTGTAATAGTATACTTGTTTCATATAAGTTGTTCTTCAAAAAAGTCGTCTAATTATGTTATGGTATGATGTTTGATAAGATGGTTTTGTAAAGTCCGAATGCCATCCAATTTGCAAAATTTCCAACAGAAAGAAACCTGCAATAAGTGATTCACATGAGAGTTTGCTCGTGATTGCGTTAACAACGCCTAGAAATAAGTTGATGTTGATTTATGAGTATGGATAATTGGTAATGATTATGGATAAGTTTATTTGCTAAGTGATTGTTTTATCAGAAATTGAAGAATAAAGTGTGACTCTTTATGAATTTTCTGTCACTCAATTTTTTTGCACAATATTTTATAAAATTGTTGAAATTAACGTTAAACTGTGAAGTGGCAAAACATGTCTTATTCAAGATAAAGGAGTTGAACATTATTCTTTGAATATCAGTTAAATTTATTTTGTATCCTAACGTCCCTCACAAAAGTTAATGTATCCTCATTTCCCGCCATTCTTGTAACCGTTACTTGTAATACATACATATGCGAGTGATAAAACATGTCTTATTCAAGATAAGGAGTTGAACATTATTCTTTGAATATTAGTTAAATTTATTTTTGACAAAACAATATTGTACACTACTCCGACCTATGAGAAAGAGTGTCCTAACTCACATCTCAAAATAACATATAACAATCTCTCAACTAATTGACTCACTAACATTTACAAAACCTATAACACAAAATGTCCCAACTCACATCTCAAACAAACAAATAACAATTTCTTGACTAATTGACTCAACTCATATTTACAAAACCTATAAGAAAGAATGTCCCAACTCACATCTCGAAAAAAACAGATAATAATATCTCGATAACTCACGTCTCGAAAAAAAACAGATAATAATATCTCGATTTTCTTAATAATAAAAATTAAAAAAGTAAAGAAAAGTCTGCAAAGTCCGAAAAGATTCAATAAAGCCGTGACAAAATGGGTGGGGGCCATGTTCATCCTCCCAGCTTCCCAGCCTCCCCTCGGACCCACACCCGGTCCTCTTTTGTTTGTCGGTGTCTCCTCCTCCTCGTGCCATGTAGAGTGCAGCCTGCAGGGTTTACTTCACTTCTCTCCTTTTCACAATACTAAACAAATGAGACTTTAAAATTATATTAATTTAATTATGAGCTCGTTTGAATGTGTTTTTAAAATGACTGAAAGTGTTTTTAGTACAAATATTTGTGAAACCAATTTTTAGTAAAAATACAAGTAAATTATGAAAAAGTGATTCCTAAAAAAAGCATATAACAGGTGCTTCTTACAGAAAACATTTCAAATGCTTTTGAAACTCCAAAACATTTTCTCTAAAAACGCTTTCAGTCATTTTAAAAGCACATTCAAACGAGCCATATATTAATTGTCTTGTTTAACACTTAATCTCATAAATCTCTCTTTGTCTCTCTTGAAATAAAATTTTCAATATACCAGAAACACAAATACTTTAAACGTAATAAAACAATGTATTATAACACTTATTAATTGAGTTCTGTATCCGGCACACTGAAATTTTTTTCATCCCTCTGAGTTTCTCTAACTCTGATTAATTTGCTTATTATTTTATTAGATAGCAATTTAGCAATGTAGTCTCTCTCTCTCTCTCTCTCTCTCTCTTAATTCTTAAGAACTTGACAGTTTGTCTATTGGGAAGACGAGAGTAAAAACCCAAATGGGCGAATGGGGGAAAGAACTACTGCAACTTCCTCTGCAGCTTCTTCTTCTTCTTCTTCTTGCTTTTCTGCTCCCTGCTCTACTGGTCCAGTGACGACGTCGTTTTCAGCTCATTCTCCCCTGCCGCCAGCCAAAATGTCTCCTCCCTCACCTGCATTGTGATCTCTTCGATCCAACTCACTCACTCTACATTGAGGTCTTCCAAATCTCCCTATCCTCTTTCTCTCTCTAGCTTAAATTCTCTGACTTTTCTTTTTCTTTGACATTAAAGTTCAAATTTTGACTTGGGTTTTTAGTTTTGAGTTGCATTTTCCATTTTCTTAGAAGCAATTTGATTACTTTTTATTCCTTTTGACTCAGTTTTTCTCTCTCTCTCTCTCTCTGTACTTAGTTTTTACTGTGTATATTACATTGTTTGATTGCTGAGAAAGTGTGGGAAAGCAAGAGAAAATATAATGTGCAATTCATGGTTTTTCTTACTATTGGGATCTGGTTTGAGCCTAAAATTGACCATTTGGCTGAGCTAATTCGATAATTTGGACACAAAGTTCAAATTTTTGTGCATCTGTTTGCTAAAATGTTTATGTAATTTCATCTGCTTTATACCGCATTCGATTTTCTACAATAAAGAACCGGGCTTTCATCTAAAAAGAAACAGAATTTGGGATTGTCTGACTTGAATTTTGTGTTGTAAGTAGTTAATAGGGTAACTATGGTTTGGTCACATTTTGCTTTCAAGGGTTTATCAATTTGCTTGAGTGATAAATGTAGTATTGTTTTTGTTTTGGATTTACTTAGTTTATTTCTCAAGCAAGAAAAAAAAAAAAAAGAAATGCGATTTTTCCGAGCGATGCAAGTCTTGAGTGACTGCTACACATATGGTGTAGCTTTCCCTTGATGCTGAGTTGCTACGTTGAATTCGTGTTAAAGTACATTCCAAGAATCGAATAGAATTGTTTTAGCTATTGTAAATGTATATGAGATTAAAACCATTTTGTTCTTCATTCAGTGAAGATAAGTTTTGAGTCTACAACATGGAGCAATATGAAGTTCTTGAGCAAATCGGTAAAGGGGCTTTCGGTTCTGCGCTTCTTGTCAGGCATAAGCATGAAAAGAAGAAGTAAGACTGGAATTTACTTTTCCTTTTTCTTTCCCTGTATCCATGGTTACTTTCATGGGAACATGCACTGTTCAACTATTCCTCATGACAATGTTATCCAAATTTTGAGAGTTGCTCTTAACTTTGAATCTTTGATATATAAAGGTACGTGTTGAAAAAGATTCGTCTTGCTCGCCAGACTGATAGATCGCGGAGATCTGCACATCAGGAGGTTAGTATACTTTTTTGATGTTTTAGTGTGCTGATAATCTTCCATTTCTTTTCGACCTCAATTGATAATCTTCCATATACAATATATCTCATTCATCTTCTACACGACTTTACTAAAGAAAACATAGAAAGAAAAGAAATGATGGAGTATGCTGCAGGCTTTATTATATATATTGGATACCTCCAGATTTACAACTTTCCTTGTTTGTGTAGATGGAGCTCATTTCCAAGTTCAAAAATCCATTTATTGTGGAGTACAAAGATTCTTGGGTGGAAAAGGTACATTTGCCCGCAACTGTTTCTAGTGTAATTGTGCTCAGTGGTGCACTTTTCCTTTTCTCTGTATCTAGTGTAATTTTATTAATTCCCGGGTGGATACTTTGGAGTTATGGTAGCCTAGCGAGTTGCGATGGCCTAAACTTGGTTCATACTCCTTGTTTTCAGGGTTGCTATGTGTGCATTATCATTGGTTATTGCGCAGGAGGGGACATGTAAGTTTTGTATCGTGCTGAAACTTTGATATTTTTGCTTTGACTTAAAGGCTTGCATATTGTCGGCCAGGCCACTTATTCTGTGTATCTGTGCGGTACAGGGCTGAAGCTATAAAAAAGGCCAATGGTCTTCTTTTCCCCGAAGAGGTTTGAATTTGTTTTAATTCTTCTTCTTCACTTTGTTTCCTCCTGCAGAATTTTTTTTCTTAAAAGACATTCCTTGCAGAGTCGCTTTTTTCGGCTCCTATCATCTAATATGGGAATTAACTTTTTCAGAAGCTCTGTAAGTGGCTTGTCCAACTTCTGATGGCGCTAGACTACTTGCACAGGAATCATATTCTTCATCGCGATGTCAAGGTTAGTGACATTTATCCTCCTGTGCACGTTGAAAAGATGTATGTTGCTATGTCCTTTCAAATTCCCCGAAGCTAATTTGTATTAATAGTGATCCTTGATTGTTTCAGTGTTCTAATATATTCTTGACAAAAGATCAAGACATACGCCTTGGTAAGTGATCCTATATTCTTCTATAGTTCTCCATAAGCGGAGTGTAATTTTTCTGACAACAATTGATGAACGTTGGAGCAGGTGACTTTGGACTTGCCAAAATGTTGACTTCAGATGATCTTGCCTCTTCGGTAAGAAACTGTGGTTCTCTTCTGAAGTTCATATTCACAACATCTTGAAGATCTATAGTAAGAATCATTATCTCTGACCCAGGTTGTCGGAACTCCTAGCTATATGTGTCCTGAGCTTCTTGCTGATATACCTTATGGTTCAAAATCAGATATTTGGTCTTTGGGTAAGCACCGAGTGTGTGCGAATTTTTTCATTGTTGATTATTTTTCTTTTCTAGTTGCAATATGTATTGTACTAAACATATTTCGTCCAGGATGCTGTATCTATGAAATGACTTCTCATAGGGCTGCATTTAAAGCGTTTGTAAGTTTTGTAACTCATAATCTGTTTCTGTTGTTTGTGTTTCCTCAATCTGCTTCTTGTTTAAGAAAATGTTTTATGTTCCTCCGCATTTATAAATTGTTTCCTTTTTCTTTCGCATGTTATTTTTTTTTTTACGTATTTATTTGCTGTTTCTTTAACAGGATATACAAGCACTGATTAACAAAATTAACAGGTCCATAGTGGCTCCCCTTCCCACAAAGTACACTGGTGCATTGTGAGTCCTTATTTATTTTGTTTGATTCTTTGTGGCTATTCAACGTTGATTGCATGTTTAGCGCCCTTCCTTACTTTGTATGATCATCATAAATTTCCGCGACATTTGGAATTGTGTAAGGATGTTCAAGTAACCAAACAAACAGATGCTTTAATAACCTGATTTTCTGTTACCTCGTGTTTCTAGTTGGATGTGATTAAGTTACCTTTCATAGTAAATATTGTTTCTAATCACTTTCTGTATTTCTTTTTTCAGCCGAAGCCTTATTAAAAGCATGCTTCGGAAAAACCCAGAACTCAGGCCAAGTGTACGTATAATTCTTCTCTAGTGTAAATGCGTCTACGGATAGACATACTAGGATAATAGTCAAACATGACAGATTTACAAAGTTGCTTATGGATTCGTTGTGCAAAATCTCTCTTCGGTGCAATGTCCAATGCACCTTGTTAAGATGTGCCACAAGCTGGTGCAGTCTGGTTTTATTTTACTGACAATCATTTTGTAATTTCCGCTTATGAACTCAAATGCACTGTACCCAATACCTGTTGAATACACATTGTCAATTCATTGTTGCCTGGTATGACTTTGGTTTCTTATAATCTTCATGAAAGCACAATATTCCTTTAGAATCAGATTCCTCAGAATTGTGACAATTCACATCTTTCAAACGTTTCATCTCACTTGAAGTGTTTTCTGTTGTGGCAGGCTGCTGAGCTGCTTGCTCACCCAGTCCTTCAGCCTCATGTTCAAAAGGTTCATCTCAAACTCAATAACCCCAGACATGGAACTTTAGCGGTCAACTGGCCTGATACTGGTTACTTGAAGAAGACAAGGTTTTCAGAGCCAGAAGCAGTTCCTTTCTCCACTCGCCGTTACCAGGACAAGCGGCATACATTCAGCAATGATAGGACTTTAAATCCTAGTATATCTGGAGGTGAGCAAGATTCTGTAAGCTCTACCCAAGAAATGCATGGCAGGCCAAAATATCTGAATCGAGAATTGGCAGGACATTCTGTTGGTGGCACTGGCGCCTATAGAAAAGCAGCCATACGCAAGCAGCCAATTGCTTCCAAAACTTCAAATATCATTAACAGTCGAGTTACTCCAGCAAAAGCTTCTGCCACTCCCAAGAGATTTATGGAGCCAAAGAATCGTGCATCGGTAAGATCTCTCTCACTCTCTCAAACCAAAAGTGCAAGTTTATCTCAAACAAACTATAGCTGCATAAAAGCACTAGCCGTACTTTTGCATAATATTTTAGTTTCTAAACGGCTAGTGTTTGCTAATCTATAAGTTTAAGTTTATAAAATTCATCTTTCCAGCTTCCTGTTTCACGCGCTCCGCAGAAGACAGTGAGTACAACTCGCAGAGCATCATTGCCATTAACAAGAGCTGCAACTCAACGGTCCCCTTTCTGGCCCAATGTTGGTGTTCTTCACTGTATTAAATCTCCCGACGTTTCTGTCAATTCCCCTCGAATTGACAGGATAGCTGAATTCCCATTAGCCTCGTATGAAGAACAATTATACGAAGAACAGTTTCTGCCTATCCATAGAAACTCATCGCCCTCAGTGCAAGGTTCGTCTGGTTCCCCCCACTCTGGTGACCGTTCAACGATGAAGGACAAATGCACCGTTCAGATAAGCGACAGAGCCTCTCGCAAACTTAGTTTCACAGGTGCATGGAAGGGAATTGAACCTGGCATGTTCAAAGCTGCACCAGACAATCAAAGCGATGAATGTTCGGATCAAAACGCAACTGCTGGAGCATCAAGCCGGACCTCATCAAACACGCGCCGCCAGCATTTTGACACCTCATCATTCCAGCAAAGGGCCGAAGCTTTAGAAGGGCTGCTCGAATTCAGTGCAAGATTGCTCCAGAACGAACGATATGACGAGCTTGGGGTGTTGCTGAAGCCTTTTGGGCCAGGGAAGGTCTCTCCTAGGGAAACTGCAATTTGGTTGACTAAAAGCATCAAGCAAAATAATGTCGACCAGGATGATCAATTACAATGAGCGGTTGCAACATGTATTATATTTATTTCCAACTCGATTAGTTTTGGTAGTCACGAGTTTTCGGTTTTCATTCTTCTCAAGAGGAATTAGGCTCCTAGGTAGATCCTAATTTTGCAGGTTATGATCTCAGAAAAGGAATTGATTATCACCATGAATTCAACTTAGTTTGTATAACTGCGGTGTCTTAATAGAATCTCTCTCTCTCTCTCTCTCTCTCTCTCTCTCTCTCTCTCTCTCAAGAAATGGTTCAAAATTTTTCAAAAGATGGTATTTGAAATTGGCACTGAACTTCATGAACAAGTACAATTAGTTATTAGTATCTTTCATAGGAAAGTTCTTTCTGAGTAATGAAAATGCATGCTACGAAAATTCTAGAGTACATCAATGTGCGTTGAAGAATCTATCAGATTTTAGCGGGTGGACTTGAGCCGCATAAAACGTTTGGCGTTTGCATTTTAATATACATTGATGTGTAGGACTCTGCAAGCTCTATATAGGTCTGGAAGAGCTCTTCAGCATCCCTTTCTGTTAGTACAAGTTCACATGGGGCTGCAAATCAAATGGTCGACGAAATTAGACAGATACGAAAAAGGCAGAAATCAACAATAAAAACCTGCAGAACTCAGTTCGTTAAGCTAAAGTTTTACCTCATACGCAGCAAGAGATTCATGATAGTAGGAATGGACAGTACTCGGGCTACCGGAGGCATGCTTGTTGTCCTCGAACAATCTTCTTGATCTGTAGAGCTTAACAAACCAGGGATCCTGGTTTTTCTGACCATCGGGTTTAAACTCTGTGGATGAACGTTTCAGCACTTGATAGTCCATGGCAACAAGTGTGGCATCCACTTCTGTTTGCTTGCTTCTATTCTTCAAGCTTGCTTCAGGCCTTTGCTTTGGTTCACTCTGTGACCTAGCTTTCGCCTTTGAAGATTTCGTGTTGGTCATGTAATTTGGCTTGAATGCAGAGTTCTCATCATCTGTGTAATCTTGGTCTTGATGAGTGAAGGGGTGTCTTGTTGGTTTTGGTTTGGATGCAGAAGGATAATTCCAGGGACTATTTGCTGTTGCAAAAGAGAAATCCTCGTAGTGATGCCTGTTTGAGATGGAAAGACGATCAGAATAGATTTTTGAATGGCCATGTTCAAACCTCCCTGCACCTTGTGAATGATTAAGGTGTCCACTCGTGCTTTTTGCAACTCGTTGAACATCATTCGGGTTCAAATCTATTGAGTTCTGCATAAACAAGACCACATTGTAAGCTTGGTACATTTTAGGGACCTGAGCTGGATTGTGTGTTATTAATCACTACATGTTCGGTTGATCGGAAAATGCTTTCTTGAGGAGCTCAGCTTTCGAAACCCGAGTGATTTATCAAGCTCAATTGGGTTTATGATGCAATATTCACTTGGGTTTCGTAAGCTGAGATTAATCTAAGCAAAAACTAGCACAGATAGCACGAACAGGAAACATTTCAGATTGGAGGAGACTTGCCCTATGAACTCCATTGTCCTGAGGGTGGCCTCTTTGAATGATCAACTGCTTTTTATTAGCTAGCCGTGCTTCTTCCGCCATCTGAATTCGCTTAATCCGCGCTCTAACCTGGATAGCCATCAACGCCTGCATCTGAATTAACGTAGCAGTTGTTTGTTTCCTCACAATGTGACCTCTTATCAGTGCTTGCAACTTCACCAAACCCTTCAAGGCATGTAAAGCCTTCCTTGCCTACAACAACAGAAGCGATATGACTACGAAAATAGATAGATTTCGAGTTCAAAATCTTATGACATGTTTACTAATCTGTAATTAGGCGAAGATGAATTGAATTCACGAGGAGTCAGAATCCGGGATTCCCATTAAAAGTTGTTTACTAAATTATTTGGAATCGGGTTAGGAACGATCCTGAAACTAACCAGTTATAGATTAGTGAACATGACACAATGTTTTGGATGGAAATTCGTACCAAATGCGAACGGAAGGCAGCTTGAATCCTTGTAGCTGCAGCGTTTTCGACATCTCTTGGTGTCACTGCACGATTCTTCTGAGCCTTGAGTGGCAACTTAGTGATGTCAATTGAATCAACAGATTTTGTAAACATGTGGGATGCCTCTTTGCCTGCCAACTTCCCAAAGCTCCACCTTCTCTTCACTTTCGGCGTCCCCGGATGCTTCACCTCCGCCCTGGCAGAAATGGTAAGCAAAAACTCATTCGAAACGTTAGTTTTCGGAACATCGTTAATCTTTTTCTCTTGCTTTCCGACCAAGAAATTTATAATCCATCTGCTTGCCTTTCCCATCTTCAACTGTCACTAAAAGTTTATAGCACCACAGGAAAACTACATAGTTACACTTTATATAGAGGAGTATAAACATAGTTACACACACACATATGCATACATATATGTACGATGATCTTACTTGCGTAACTAAAATATGATCTGCATGGCTTTTTCTCAAAGTGCTTTTCTGGCATGGTCATCTTTGTGCTGATTATTTAATCACTTCGGCCTGCAGAGGTTGCTCTTAGAAAGCCATTTGTCACCCTCATATGGTATTTAAAGTGAAAATAAATAAATAAATAAACTGCTTAGAATTTTAGGAGGAAGCTGCATCAAATCAAGGCATCAATGGACTTATTAATCCCTAATTTCCTTTTTACTTGGTGATAAATAAAGCATCTTTTTTATCTCTTAAAAATTTCATAAAACGGACTTTCTAGAGACTCATAATAACCAATCTTCACATGAATTGCTAAGGATCTATTAAGTCCAACGTTGATTCCTTTAGACGTGTCAATGGGGCAAATGTGTCCATAATAACTATGGTGGATATCTCGTATACGAAAACTAGCAATTCGCCCTGTCAATCCTCCAGGGCCCATACCTCTTACCTCTTCGTGTTACTGGTCACAATGATGAGTGACCCAACTAATCACCTTTTTATAAACTTCCAAATTTAGAACTTTAGAAAGTGATAACTACACGGTTTTTTCTCTCCCAATGAATTTGTGTATAATTTTGTTTCTTGTTTTCTACTTGTCGAATGCTTCTTCAAGGACTTCCAAGTTACATGTTTTTAATGAAAGCACTTTGTGTACAAACGCTTATGAGTATAAGTGTTACAAAAGCAGTCTCAAACGAGCCTTATACCCCATTAGGCCGTCATTGACTGCTTTCCGGACCGGCCAATGCAGCATTTCTTTAGGGGGTCAGGGATTGCTGACATAACACCTTCCACAAATCTTGAAAGACTTGGAACTTGCCCAGAAAGTTTCTCATACGTTCTGTATAGATCATGAAACCATGCAACTATGTAAAACTCAACAATTTCGGTCAAAATACTAAACTCATCCGACATTGAATTGCCGAAAGCATTCAAACAGATTATTGCTAATAACCAGAACAGAAGCAGTAGATCTAATTTTCATCGCTTCGTCGTCAACACGCTGACTTCATGAACACAAATATTAGCTCTCTTCTGAATTCAGTAAACGCTAGTGGTCCGATAACAAAAGATCTCCTACCTCGCAAGCATAACTCCGTCTGCATAAGAAACATGAAATCATATCAAACAAGAAAAAAAAATTGAGAACCGGCAAAACTAAGCGAGCAGAGGCATGGAACCTAGTGAATGCTGCATGCCTTTCTTTCTAGAGGCCAGGTCTCAAGTTTATTTAAAAAACGCAGATTGTTTTGGTGCACGCGAGAGGTAAACTATTTCAAAGCTAGATTCACAACCTATTAACCAAATCTCCTGAAAGAAATTAGGAAACTTTAACGAAAAGCTTCTGGTACTGTTCATTTTAACAAAAAATTACATTTTTACACTAAAAAGTCAATCATGATACTATTTATTTTACCTTTTATTTTATCCTTATCGTTAAGATTCAAAGTTTTCAAACTTTTTTCATTAGTTTTCTTAAAAAAGTATCATCCGCAAAGTGGAAATACGAATTTAGCAGGGAAGTAAAATGCTAGGAGCCGAAAGAAAAAGATCAACCTTCAATTATCTGAGCTTCTCCTTCGCACTGCTCTTTCTTGCAGATTCCTTCACTCGCTCAATATAACCTTCAATTGGAGGAGTCAGAGTTTCCATGAACCGGTTTACTGGGAACGGAGTAAGATCTCAATCTCCACATCAACCAAACCTAGTGATACCAAATCCAAACCAGGAGTTCCAATAACTGTTGGTTTTTCTGGGATGCCCAATTTTCCCTCGTCTTTCTTCAGCATCTCAATCTCACGCTGTCGCTCTATGCTAATAAGTCCCATCTTCTCTGGCATTATTGACGTTTTCTTTGTACCAGTGGTAACCACCTAACAGGCGTGGGGGCATTTAAGCATGAATCATACAACTTTTCCGCCGGACTTATGTGACCTCCTCCACCTTTAGCGGCAGGGGCTGCGGTTCCGCTTTTTACAGTTATCTTTGACCGCTTTAGTGGCCCTGCAGTTTTTGTCTTTGATTTACCCTTTGCCGTCCCACTTACAGAGCATCTCTAGGGTTTAGGGTTTAGGGTTTTAGGGTTTTAGGGTTTAGGGTTTTAGGGTTTAGGGTTTAGGGTTTAGGGTTTAGGGTTTAGGCTTGAAGAAGACTCAATGAAAGACGTCACATGTTTAAGAGCAATCCCTTAACTTTAATCAAATTAGAGTAATAGTCTTTTAATCAAAAAATTGTTATCATTGGTCCCTCAACTCATAAAAACGTATAGTTATGGTCATTTTCGTCAACTTCGTCAGAATTTTGTCAAAATGAGTTATGTTCGAAGGATTATTTCTACAAATTCTGTTCTAAAAATCCCCACGCTAGCGCCATTTAGGCGCTAGGTGAGTGGTCACCGTCCCTATTACTGCCTAGGCGTTTGAAAATTTAGAAAAGACGCCTAGACCTTCTGAGGTGCCCGCCTAGCCCGTCCAGACACGCCTAGACGCCCCGCCTAGGTTCCAATTCACTTAGACAGAAAATAAATAACTATCATTTTGCATTATTATTTTTTTAATAAATTGTAAAAAACTTATTGAATACTAAAATGAACACAAATTATATGTTTGTTCCCCATATTTTCATTATGTTTCAATACTTCATAATATATATGTCATTCTATTTTGTAATTGATGATTTAATTATATATATTTTAAGTATAAAATAAAAGTGAAATAAAACAATCCGTAATCAAATTACAGGAAATGAATCAGAAAATAAAAAAGATTTGAACTTTCAACCATCAGAACCAAATCTTTAATCCATTCAAACTATTATTAATTATTATTATTATTATTTTATCCAATATAGGAAGAAAAGGAGAGAGATACGTACCTGTTAGCTTGATTAAATCAGCAGAATAGCAACGGACTGAGGATCATTAAATCAGCAGAATAGCAACGGACTGAGGATCAATTTTTTATTATGATGGAAATATGAATGGTATACTATATGTTTTTATATAAGTGGTGAAAAATTTTATTTTTTAAGTTATTAACTTTTTAATACACATATCTCACTATTTATATAATAACACGTGGTGTATCATCTTATTTACCAATTACACTAAAAAATCTCTCCAGACCGAAGAGTGAGAGAGGAGGAGAGAGATGGGAAGAAAAGGGTTCGAAGGTTTAAGCGAACGATGAGAAATGATAGACGGGTGTTGGATTACGGGTTAGAATTTGGGTGGGTTAAAGTTGGGCTTGGCCTGCTTAGGTATGATGATCTTCTCCAAGTAGGCCTCACATATGGGCCCAAAAGTGGGTCGAGCACAAAACTGAAAAATGAAGTTTTTGTTTCTTAAAGATTAATCCCTTGATTAATAGGTATACTTGCGAGTGGTTCTAAAATTGCTAAAAGCGCTTATAAATATGTTTGACAATAAATTTAAAAAATTCTTATTCGTTTTATAAATGTTTTTTTGTAAAACCAAGTACAGTTCCAACTTTTTCTTTCAAAGCACTTCTACTAAAAGTTCTCATGAACTAAAGTACTTTCGAACGGGCTACATTAATTTGATCCAAAATAGTTTCATAGCAAATTAGTTGTATAACTTAACTAAGCTTTATATTCTCGAATTGAAAGAAAGAAAGTTAACACTCGTTAGGAAATGTATTTAAAATGATTGAAATAACTGCATTAAGTTGGTCTAAATTAATTAAATGCATATTAATAAACTAACAAAATAGCTTTCGTATGTGAGAGAGAGATTATGAATAACTGGATCTATCGTTTTGTATATTCATCTCTCATCGTAGATATAAAAAAAATACATCACCAGCTCCACACAAGAATCTCTTTAGTTGTTGAGAACATGCGGTTCAATTAATTAGCATAATCTCATGCTTATTGAAATCATAAACCTAAACTCCACTAATGAGCAAAAAATTAAATATATGGTTTGGTTTATAAAATGGTGTGTTTGACTTCTGATTTCATCTTCTTCTCATTGTTTTCTTCTATATTCTTGTTAAGCGAAATGCTAAAGGGACTGTATAAAAGTAGGACTCTCTGTCATTTCATAGTTTAATATCAATTATTGTGCAAGTGTTATAAAATATTGTGTCATACAATTTAACGTGTCAATTATTGTACAAATATTATAAAATATTACGTAAAAATTATAAAGTAGCACAAAGTTCATAGAAAATCTCACGTGAGAGTGTTCTTAACATTTCTCTTCTTGTTAACATCATTGAACTATTTTTTTCGAAAAGATTTAATAAATATGGACTATGGTTTTAAATAAACTCAATTATATTAATTTAGTTATTTCATATTCAACCACCCCAAATAAAAAAGAGAACCAATCATAAAATATAAAGAATAAAAGAGAAAGGAAGAATATCCAACGGAGACGTCAAGACGACAACATTCGAAACCTAATCCTCTAACATGTTTTTAACTTGCAGCACACTTTTATTTTTGTGGGAGAAGAGTTCTCGCTCTTCTTAATTCCTCTGCTATTCTCTTTTTTCCTATTTAAATTATTAGGATTAAGATATATTAAATTTTATATTGATTTTTTTAAAGAAAATAAGATAAAAATAAAGTATAAGAGGAGGAGAGGGCAGAGAATGAGAGAGAAGATGATGAGAATATGACGGTAGAAAATCCTGCTTTATTTTTGTGATTGCAAAATTTTCCAATTATGAGAAAACCAACATATTAATATGATTTTCTTTGAGTCATCTTTTCCATTTTTTTTCTTCCATGGAAAGTATAAATGTAGTATAATATTTTAGTAGATAAAATGTTGAGTTTTATCCATGCATCTCGAGTTCGAACTCTTATATTTTCTAAATTATTATAATAGTTTCGAACTCACTAATTCACTTTAATAATAAAAATTCTCTCTGTAGTTGGCATCTTCTTTTTGTTTTGGCTTAAACATTTGGAAAAGGACAATACTTGAGTACTTAAGAGTAGCTAATTTACTGACTATCTTATATGGCCCACTAACATTTTAACACCTGTACTATGAGAATATTACCATCCTATCTTGCTAACCAAACATCCGTCACTCCCCTTAAACCTAGTACCAAACATCATCCTTCTTCCTCCCCTTCCAAACGGCCATGGCATATCTGTCGACGTCAACCCCACCGACCCAATGCCAGTACCTCCTCTAATCTGACGCCTTCCTCGTCGACCCAACCAACCCATCCCTATATCTCGCCGCCGTTGACCTTCCTTCGTAACACCCATATCTAACCAATAGAATCTGACCGGCAAAGAGGAATGAAGGGGGGCCGCCGTCGAAGAGAGGGTTTGCGGTGGGTTCTCCGGCGAACAGAGGGGCTGGGGTAGTCCAGGTCGTCGGAGAAGAGATAGGTGGAGTTGGGGTCGCCGGAAAAGTAAGAGATTGGGGGCGGTCTCACAAAAGAAGAGAAGGGATGGGGGTTGGGCTCCCCTGAGAAGAAAGAGGTATGGGGTGGACTCGCCGGAGAAGTGAGGAATTGATGGTTCATGGTTGGTCTCACCGGCGAAGAGGGAGGAAGGAGGGGGAGTTTCTGCGCATAGGCAAGAAGGGAGAGACGATGACAGTGTTTGGTTGTGAAGATGGAAGATGGATAATGTTTGGTTACGAAGATAGTAGAAGTTTGGGAGGAATTTTTTTGACAGGTGTTAAAGTTTTAGTGGGCCACGTATAATGGTGACTGAATTGATTATCCTTTGAAAAATGCTTCCTCTTTTGTGGTCGTTGTTTGATTAAGAATTTATTAGACGGCTTAATTAAGGAGAAATGTTGACTTTGTGGACGCTCAAAGCTTCTGCCCCCATCGTGTCACTCTTCTAGAATTACAACTTCCCGTTTTGAATTTTGCACGACATTGTTGAATTGGGAAAGGAGTATTCTCTGGATTTCTTTCATCAAGTTTATCAAGTTTGCTTATTCGAACTATTGAAATTTGATCAAATGACTACAAACAAGATGTTATTTTGAAAATTATAATAACTTTAACCATTGAATTAAATTTCATTCGGCCGGATTAGTGGATTTGATGAACTTGACTAAAGGAATCCCAAGTCCTTAGTTTTTTTTTTTTTTTTTTTTTTTTCCTTATTTTTTCTTAGAATTCTAATTGTCTAATTGATTGAAATTGGAATAGTTAGTTATATTTATAAATTGTTTTTTCTTTTGTATTCTTTTCTCAACATTCATATTGACAACAGTGTATCAAATAAATATAATCCGATCGTGGATAAAACGATCCATTTCTATCTCCATCCCATAGCTTTTATTTCATTCAAATAATGGATTCTTGTATTTTTTGTGATACAAGAAGTCTTTTTTTGATCGAAAGAGATCCATTTCCGTTGAATTGTACTACCAATATGTTGGAATTTGCAAATGCTTTACTTAATATTACTTTTAGCAAAAGATACATTTTTTTTCAATATCGTTTTTTTGGTAACTTCTTGGCTTTTTAGTCATTAAGTTTTGGTTTAGCATTTTCAAGAGATCGATGAACGCCAAGGGCTCCTATCTCTATAGGTATAGTCAAGTACCGAAAGAACTTGACTTATTTGGACTAAACCGTAGGTACTTTAATCTTTATAACGTTGTCAATGACTAAAAAAAACTTATTTGAACAACTTTAAGAAAACACCACCATCTATCAAAGCTTAGTCTTTTTTTTTTTTTAACAAACAATAGTATCTACGACCTCTTACTGAACTAAACTTACAATGGGTTAACCATAATAATATGGTTCAAATTTGCTTTTAACGAAAATCTAACCTAAGACCTCTCACTTACGAATAAAAATAAACATCACTAAACCGTAGTATTTAGTGACAAAGCCTAATGACTTTAAAAACCGATGCACGTTTACTTGTATCAATGGCTCATAATTACCAAATCTATATGGTTTTGTTTTGTTGTTGTTAAATAGTAGGATTTGAAGGTTAAAACCTCAATGTTTCTTTGTTCTGGTAGCATATGTTGACTTTGGCAAACCCTAGTGGACCCAAAGAAATTCGATTTTATGAAGAATATTTTAATGAGAATAATTGGCAATTACACGTTGCACAATAACAAATTAACAACCACCCTCTTCACGTTTTTTTTTTTCAAATTACGGAACCTTCTTTCGGGGGACAGAATTGGGCAGCCACCAGAACTTTCTCCACCGCTTTGATACCTTCTTAATCTTCAATCTTAATCACATGTTAATTCAGTTTACACTACATCAAACTTTAATGATCTGAACCGTTTATTTCTCAAGTTGCACCTCATACATCATCTTTACAAAATATTAGTCAGATCAAAAATATTAAGTTTGATGTGAAGTGAGCTCCACACCAACCCACATTTTTTGAAAAAAAAAATGGGGATCCCTTTGCATAAAAGGGTCTGTATAATTCGATGTGAAATGGGTCCCACATCCACTTCACATCGAACTTCAACAATCCAAATCATTTATTTTGTAAATCTCGATTTATAGATTATCTTTTTAAAAATTCAATTCAATCCGAAACTATTTGCCTATTTAATTATCAAGATAAAATTTCATTATTTCTTATATAACAAAGTATTTGTTAATTTCTTTGAACCCAATTAAATGTTTTAAATATTTCTGATTTTGCAAGGATGATCTATGAGGTGAAACTTGAAAAAATAGACGATTTTGATCGTTAAAATTCGATGTCGTGTGAACCCTACCTAATTTTTATAGAAAAATGAAAATCCCTTCATTTAAAGGCTTCATATATATATATATATATATATATATATAAAGAGAGAGCCTAACTTCATTAGAAACAACCTTCACAGAATACCTCCCTCCCTCTCTCTCAAAACCAGATACAAATGGCTTTCTCTAACTCCATGACCGTTTTATATGTGCTTCTGGTAGCGGTGCCCATGGCTGCTTTCACCTTGGACTGGCCGGATAACTTAGCTCCTACTATTGCCGGTGAGAACTTCATTTTCTCTCCGAAAACACATCCTTTCGAACTCTGTCTGTAACTCACTATAGGCTTGACAAACAAAGAGAAGATGTTTACGAGTGACATATTATTGTTCTTTTATATCAACTGGTTTCTTTCTTCTTACACATGTTCTTCTTGTTGCAGCTGAAATATGTAAACAAGTTGAGTGTGGAAGGGGAGCATGCAAATTCGACATGAACGAACCATTAGGTTTCACCTGCGAGTGCGAAGCGAACTGGAAGCGAACGTTTGATGGGGACGATGATCTGAAGTTTCTCCCCTGTGTCATCCCCAACTGTAAGCTCCAACTCTCTCCCTCTCGAACAAAAACTTGAGGAGCAAGATTCCGTTTTGCAAGATGTCATGGCTTAGGATCGGTTCTAATTTTCGTGTTTTCGCAGGTACGCTGGACTACAACTGCCAGCCAGCTCCACCTTCAGTTCCTAAGAAAGAAGTCCCTCACAATTTATCTGCCTTTGACCGTAATTACCACTAAACCAGCTCAATTATCTCATCCATAAATTAACATAGTTAATCACTTTGGTTCCTTTTACTAATAACTCGAATTTTCGGTGGTTAAACAGCTTGTTACTGGTCTTACTGCGGAGAAGGTAACTGCGTAAGGAACAGCACGTACAATTACGCACCCATCTGTGAATGCAAATCCGGCTCCTCTAATCTTCTCAACGTCACAGCATTTCCCTGCTACAATGAATGTAAGAACACTAACTAAACTTGTTTTAATTCTGGTTTACAACATAATTAACATACTTTCAAGAAGCTGGAGAAAGTAATGGGAGCTTTAATTTTTCGGAGTTTAATAAAACACTCTCGGTACTGTTCACTTTTAACAAAAAAACCACATTTTTACCTTTTCCTGGTACTATTCATTACACCTTTATTTGTCATTTTTCGTTAAAACTTTAGTTTTCCTTTAATTTTTTTGTAATATTTCAGGCACGCTTCAACCCGACTGCGCGAGTCTAGGAATTAAGGTTGCAAACTCAAATTCCCCCACTGGCTCTGGGAATGACAACAGTCAAGGTGAGATTGTCTATCAATCTAAAGGCCAACTAAGTAAAACGTCGTTCGATAACCATATCGTTTTTAGATTAGTTTTCTAATTAAATTGCTCGAAAATAAGGATTAAGACTAGGTCGAGGGGCTTGAGGTTTCGAAAGTTTACATAGGCATCACATAGTTGTGAAAATATAGCCTAAAATCCACACAATATATTGACGTTTTTTTTCTTCCTCTTATCCTCTCGATTTCCAGCTACATTGTTCTTGCCCGGAAAGTTCCAGTTGATGGCCATACTGACGGTGTCCGTGGGTATGATTCTGACGAAGTAGAATCGAAAGTCCGGTTACACAATTGTGAATTACATTTGTTCGTTTGATCATCCTTTGGTTTCATAAACTTCAGGTTCGTTTTGTTGTTGTAACATCGCTTCGATGTTTCACCAGTTCATCAATTTGTATAAAGTCAGTTTGTGTAAATAAATCGACGCAGTCATAGCCCCACGACTGTCATACATTGCACTTGTATACAGATTTTTATGTGTACATACCTCTTACGGATCATCGATCATCGACAGAGCAGATTTTCTACAAGTATCTTATGGCTTTCTAAGCTGCACACAGTAACATACACTGGGTAGATATAGATTTATCGACGTCATAAGCAAATCAACTTCTCATCAGAAAATACTTCCAATACAACGGAAAAGATTTTACAAGTCGATAAAACCCACCCTCGTGAAACAATTTATAGAAATGATGCAATCGGCATAAGAAATGAAGACAACTAAGTCATACGCAGATCAAATTTTCATTAGAACACTTCCAATACAACGGAAAAACTAACACGTTAATCAAACCTTCTCTCACCAGACAATTAGAAGAACACATGCCATCAACAGAAAAAGAAGACAAACCGAAAACATGATCAAGTTATAAATACGCTACTCAGGTTGCAACCGAAACCATATTACACGTTCTGTATGATTTAGGCTTGAATAGGAATCGGTTCATTTGTAACACAGCCGTTTTTGCAGACACTAAGGACTATTCACATAAGCTTACTCACCATAAAATGGAGAAGTTTACAGACTGATGAACCAAGAGATTAACCGATATCACATAGTAATCCAAGCATTGAACACCAGTACACCGTTGAGCGGTTTACTCCATAAAGTTGCTAACTTTAACATGCCATTGCAAAGAGACAGCCACATGCATCATACAGCATACAAGAGAGCCATTAACTAGCATAAGTTGTTCACTGATCGATACTCAGTTCATTTGCAAGTCACAGTGATCACAAAAGCTACCGAGCTTGATCCTCTAATCTCAGAAGGTAGTGATCACTTAAAAATATCAGTTCAAAGTCAAGAGAAAACGTTGTCGAAATCTTAGCTATTCTGGATGACGAGTTGAAAAGTAGGAAACACTTGACGCTCGAAAGCCTCAAGAAAAGTATGGTTATGGTTGTCAGTTCTCAGTTCACTCTCCTAAAAATATCCAGAAACAAGACTGCCAACAACTCAATAAGGCGATATAGTGAGCTAAGAATCTAGTGACCGAAAATCGGAGAAGCACGAAGGTAACACTTCACATTATTTCACAATTTACACTTCCATCATTCCTTAGTATTGTTAGTATACTACTGATCGATGCTCAACCAACAAGAAGAGCATGGAATGCAGGATTTTCGACTAATTCCCCATATCGCGAATTAAAAGTTACACCAAAGGAACTAAATTTCACAGTGAAATACTGAAGAACAAGCAGCAAGTACAAAACCCTACCAAAAAATATGAAAAAAACAGAGTACAAATGGAGGTTCAACACTCACCGCCACCGGAAATATCCAAAAAGCCAATCACTTGCTCTTCACATCCACTCCATCCGTGCCGGCAATGATCACCGCCGTCGCCATGTCCAAGAACAACCCATGTTCCACAACACCTTCGAATTTCAAAATCTCCTTCCCTGCCGCCGGTCCGTCTTTGATCGGAGTCTGGAAGTACAAATCCACAATGTAGTTGAAGTTATCAGTCACATACGGCTTCCCGTCGCCGTCGACCCTCAATTTCGCCTCCACCCCTTCTTCCTTAAACAGCTCCTGAAGCCTCACCAAGTTGTATTTCCAGCAGAACTGCACCACCTCCACCGGCATTGCCAGCCCGCTTCCGCCGAGCCCCGTCACCAGCTTCGTCTCGTCCGCCACTACCACAAACTTCTCCGACGCCGCCTCCACCATCTTCTCCCTCAGCAGAGCTCCGCCGCGCCCTTTGACCAAATCAAGATTTGGGTCGACCTCATCCGCGCCGTCGATCGCCAAATCGATCTTCGGGTGATCGTCGAGCACCGAAAGGGGAATACCCAACTGGCGAGCTTGGTCCTCCGTGCGCTTGGAAGTCGGGACTCCAATAATGTCCTTCAAATCGCCGGATTTGAGGAGCTCACCAAGCTTGGAGACCACGAAGGCGGCAGTGGAGCCGGTGCCGAGGCCCAGCACCATTCCGGATTTGACGTACTCGACGGCCTTGTCGGCGGCGAGCTTCTTGAGGTCATCTTGAGTGAGCGCGGGGACTGTGCGCGCTTTGACGGACATGGGTCGGTAGGAAGAGCGCATGTTAGGGGATTTGGGGGTGCGCAGGATAAGGTGGGTGGCGGTGGAGGCATTGTGGGGGGAGAGGAGGGATAGGGAGGAAGCCATTGGAGAGGTGGAGAGTGGAGGAGGAGGAAGATAGAAGAAGTAGAATTAATTGGAGAGAGGAAATAAGAGGTTGGTTTTGCTTCCTCTGTTTTTTGTTTGTTTGTTTCCTCTGCTTTCTTGTGAGCTCTGGTTTTTTTTTGTATTTTCAAAGGTATAAGCTTTGGATATAAAAAATGTGACCTTTTATGGGTGGGTGGTTGGTGGTTTGCTATTTTTTGGTTTGGTTGAGATAAGAGGTTTTTGGTGAGAATTACGGGTGTGTCTTCGATAATTCAGCCTAGTTTTATTTTTAAAAAGTTTTCATCGTTCAATTTCTTACAGTTAATTTTTATTGATTATTTTTCAGACCACTCACTAGTTCTAGATTATTTACAAAAATTAATCTTTTAACTTTCATTAGAGTTTCAATTTGTACTCACCAACTAGATAGCAAGAAAAAATAGTCACAAGGAAATTTATTTATTTTGCATCAAATTTGTGTAACAAATCAAATAGAACCCTTTTTACCAAAAGCATATGGGAAAACCAATGTCAACTAAAAGATTTGCATTGCTAAAAACATGTTTCATCTCAACATAAACCGTTTTGGAAAAGAAGAAAATATCTGACTTAGAGAAATTCTTTAGTCCGAACATCTTTATACGAACACCAAACACAAGAAAGTAGGATGGGCACCAAACTGAGAAGGTGAGATTGGAAGAAGCTGGTTGAAAGAGATCAAAATATATGGAGTAGAGTATTTTATATTGACGATTGAACAGTCATATGGTGCGGTAGTTTGTGTCTTCTCCACTGCAAGGCGTATTTACCTGCCACTTAATAATATAATCGGGTGACATTACTCTACACATAAACAAGAAGATTCTTCTGGACGTGAAAGGTGTTAGATTCGAGTATCAATAACTGCAGATTCAAACGAAATTAATACGTTTGGTTCATATTGGATTAGGCCAATCCTCCTTAGTGTAGAAAATACCGTATATATTAAAAAAAATTCACATGTAATTATGAGTTCAATAAGTGATTTAGATCAAATCTACCTACTAAAAAATAACTAAATAATTTATTTTAAAGAAAGCTAATGAAAATGGCTTGAAAACTTTGAATTTTAACGATAAAGATAAAATAAATGGTAAATTAAATAGTACCAAGATTTATTTTTTTAATATAAAAATATGATTTTTTCGTTAAAATGAACAGACCAACAGATTTTCATTTAAGTTCCCTTTATTTTATAGAAAAATGTAAAAGTAACCTCTTATACGGTGCCGTTTCCACGCTACTACCCACCATATTCCTTCCTCTCTTCGGCTTCGGATTCTTCAACTAGACCAATATATAGCTTTCGTCCTCCAAACTCCATCTCTCTCGTTTCCGTCCTCCAAAATCCAACTCAAATTCTTAATCTTGTCAGCCATGTCTGCGGAATCAGCCAGTGCAAACCAAAAAAGCCAAGTAAGCAAAGACCCACGTCCCGATTTCCCTTTTCCTCTTCTGTTTTCGTCACTAAAACCAAAACAACACGCGGAAATTGGTGGGAAAAAGTTTGAATCTGGCATCTGGGTTTCTCCCAAGATCAAAACCCAGTTTTTGGGTCACCCAATTCCTCTCCCGGCGCAGAGAATTTCAAATTCCGGCCTGCAGTACGACACTGCGTTTAAAGGTGCTGACTTTCTGACATTCAATTTTGTTTTTGTGGCAGGTTGATTTATTGGACTTCATAGATTGGTCTGGTGTTGAATGCCTCAACCAAAGCACTTCTCACTCTGTTGCTAACGCTCTCAAGCAGGTATTTTTATAATTTTGCATTCGGCTTGGGCTTTTACTGTTTTAAACTTTTAATTTTAAGGAAAACTAATGAAAAATACTTGAAAACTTTGAGTTTTAATGAGAAAGACAAAATAAAAGATAAAGTGAATAGTAGTAGGATTGACTTTTTAAGTGTAAAAATGTGGTTTTTCGTTAAAATGAACAGTATCAGGAGCTTTTCATTAAAGCTCCCTTTATTTTACTTGTAGATTAGTTATTTTGTTATTGTAATAGTTGTTTCTTGGATGTTAATTTGATGGGGTTTTGTTTAAATACTGGGAAAGATTTATGATGGTAATGTGGGGTTTCGATTTTTGTGTTTTTATGATGTAAGGCTCGATCAGTTCTTGAACATGTTTTGGATCGGGTAATGGAGTTAAAGTTACTTGCTCTTGTTGACTAACTATTAGGGTTATAGAGAAGATGATGGTTTGAATCTGGAGAGCGATGCGGATGAGCAGCTTTTGATTTACATACCTTTTCTTCAAGTCGTTAAACTGCACTCTGTCGTCATCAAAGGGCCTGAAGACGAAGGTAACATCGAATGTTTATGTTTATTAATAGATACAGTTCAGCTGCATGTGGCCATGCTTGCTAAATTCATAGTGCTATGCTTGAATACACTGATATGCTTTGATCCAAATGCATAGGCGATCGTTCTTTAAGTTGTTATTTATTTTCACTATCTATGGTACATTTCTTTGATTTTCTTGGTAGTTGCTTCTATCTTTCGTTATAAAATCATATAACAGTGAAGCCGTCCCTACACATTCTATTTAGGGCTCACAGGAACTGTGTATTTGATCTAGTCATATTCACTCTTTTATGGTTTATAGATCAAATAGAGGTTTTCAAACAGATCAAAGTTGTTGGCATGCCGACTAAGGACAATGAAACTGTTGATTATTTTGTAACCATGGGGATTTAAGAAGCTACGGATCTCAAACCAAATCCAAAAGGATCACGTTTTTTCTCATTTGGTGATTGTAATCCATAAAAAGGGTGATTGTATTTTAAAAACATCTGCCTTAGCAGCCACTACTTATTGAGTGAACACGAAAGTTGATAATGGATATATCGTAATGGCTATCGCACGAAGTTTTCTTCTTTACTGGAAAACCATTGGACAGATGAATGTTTTCTCAATGTTGGCATTGTTCAAAGTTATATTACAAGACAGGGAAAAATGAGTTCATTTTACAGTAATTTTCCCCTGAGAAGGATGATTTTCCTGGCATCTTTGCTTTTATACCATTTTTGCTTCGTCTATGTTTTTTTCATTTTTCTTTTCATTTTAGTCTTTACTTGGCCTCTTAGTTAACCAAATTGTAATTATCATAAATATGTTTTATCCTGAAATTTTTTTCTACTCAAACAATTTATGAGATGATGTTTGATTTTGTTCTAACGATATGATGATATTTAGGTCCTAAGACCGTGAAACTTTTTTCAAACAAGGAGCACATGGGATTCAGGTATTATTTTGGGACAATTACAGTCATTAATCGTCGATAAATACATTTACTTTAACTGATAAATGCATTTCTTATTGATTATTGCAGCAATGTCAATGACTACCCAGCAAGTGACACCATTGATTTATCCCCTGATAATCTAAAGGTAAGGACTCTGTAACTACAACATCTGCTATACGATTCTGTTGATTGGTGAAGGCAATTCAGCGACGCATATTTGGAAGAGTTCTGCTTTATATTTGATGTCATTTTTATACGTTACAGGGAAAACCAGTTGTTTTGAAGTATGTCAAGTTTCAAAATGTTCGCAGGTATCTTACTTAAACCTATTTTCTGTTCATACACTAGTTTATTTGCTCTTAGTCAATCCGATTCAATAGAAAGTCATTTTATTTGTTTCAGCTTGACTGTTTTTATCGAGGACAATCAATGCGGCTTGGAAGTCACAAAAGTTCAAAAGATTGTTCTTTGTGGAACGACGTAAGTTTCTATTATTCCTCTTATCACATCACGCGGTCTACAATCTGTTGATTTGTGCATCTGGCATGACGGAATTTCCATTTCGATAACAGTATCTACGTATAGTACATGCCGTGTGTATCTGATGATTTATTCGTTGTGTTATGCAGAGTGGAAACGACAGACATGAAGGGCTTGAAGAAAATTGAGGACGGACACTGAAGAAAGTGAGAGAAGTAGTAGAAGAACAAGAATGAACAGATTGGATCATCTAAATTCACAAACCATTGTGATCATCTAGCAACCCTATTTGGTTAATGTTGCATATTAAATTTAAGATTATAATCTATTTTCTGTTGGGATTTTTCGCCGGAATTCTCTTATCTCCCTCGCTCTCGTCAATTTTCACATGTGCGAATTTTTGTTAAAATCAATGGCATGCCAAGTGCAACAACCAAGTTTTATCCCACGAAGTATATCTTTTCTACTAGTCTAATTTTCAGTTTACCTCATTCTTCCTATACTCCTCTTGCCTTGAGTCCTAGTCTCATACCATCTGTAGGTTTTTGGTTCACGTGTCCAGTCTATCTTAACCGACAAAGGAACAGAGAGAGTGTGTCAACTAGTGGATAGCCGTCACTTTGTTCTTTACGTTGAATCCCTTATAATGAGTCCTAATGGCATGCCAAGTGGGCAATTCATAAAGCCACATGTTACTTTAAACAAGAAGTATCTAGCCGTACTGGAATTACATGCAGCAAACATCTTGGGTCTTTCAATAAGTAATCAATCTACCTTATGAACAATTGAATTGACGTATAATAGGATAACTAATTTATGTGGATGTGAATTCAAACACAAGACCTCGAGTGTGATAGCAAATTTTCTTACCTAAAAATGTCCGTTAGGGATTAAATTAGGGCCAGCCAATATATTCATTGTTTCCTTTGCGCACAAGTTACATCCAACGGCTGATATTTAAACCCCATTATCGTGTTGAATCATGTGTGCTACACATATCCATTGGTTTGCAAATGTTTACAATAACAACAATAGACGAGATACAAAAAGTACTTCCTCAATTCACTTAGTGTCCGATTCATAGAACTTTCTTTATAATCGATTCCGTTAATATTTTGAATCTCTATGAAAATATTGTTTCTACCAAAAAATCTTACTTTAACCAATTAATTGTAACAAATAGATTGATGGTTCTTAATGCTGTTATTGAATCTTCCATTTGTTTTAATAGAATTCAATAACTAAACGATTTCATATATTAGTGATTTTTTGGATATCGTCTTTAAATAATGCTTTATAATACGAACTTTGCAATCATACATATAAAAGTTCCGATCATAAATATGAAGTTCCGTAAGTAGGTCACATAGCGAATATTGAGGAGCCAAGTTAATTCCCTCCATAAATTCTCCACATATTTATTCTCTTTTGAAAACAGTTTCTGCTAGATTCCCAATGGAAATATGAAACATCTTGGTAAGGAGTTTTAGGAAAGATCCCAAATCCCATGGGCAGTCCCCCTAGGCCTTAAGACGGGAGGAGAGCGACTTACAGGCAGCCGAAACAAATGAAACGGCAGCGTCAAGCTTCTTCAACGCACTGGAATCGAGTATCCAAATGGAGAGATTCTGATCTGTAAGAATCAACTGCTTCTAGAATAGAGGTCAATGCTACCTAATTGCAGCCGCGAATTTGATTGGACGTCTTTAACGGCCAAAAATCTAAACCTGCCGAGCATAACTTTAAGTTAAAGGAAGCGCTCGAATACACGCAGGTTTGAAATACATTTGAGTGTGTCATTACCTGAAAGCATTTGCAAGGAAACCTTGAGAAGCAATCTGAAATGTTTTACGCTGAAAACGACTATCAAATACTTGAAAAGTTCGTTTATCCAACAGATGCCAGCTTGATTCCTCATCATTGCTTCCTTCAACAACCCTGCAAAATTAAACTTATAAAATGCTTAACAATATCATTGTTGCACAGGATTGTGGCAATACAAGCATACAAGGACTGAACGGTGTAAGTACATGGAGAAAGCAAATTCAATTTCTACATTCAGGTCACTTTCGTTGTTGTTAAGAAGATGCCTGAATAAAGAGGAGCGGAAGTCCTTGATGCATAAGCACATTATGTGCCACTTTTTGGTCATTAAGAAGATAGTAGATGAAACAAAAAGATATGAGGTTACTCATAAAGTTACTATATATATCATACCAATCCATGGGATCCCTTTCTGGTGCATCGTTGGCTGACATTAACTCATACGCCACAAGTTCGTGCATCTGGTTCTCTGATACTTTATACATGATCCAGCAACCTAAAAGCCATAAAGAGAAAGTTACATAGTGACCTTGTTAAATAGTACGCCATAACAATGAACAATAGAGAACCTTTCTTAATTACCTTGTGCACCATTTGGTTCTTCCCACTTAGACGTGCGTATCCCATCAAACGCTGATGTGGCCTGAAATTTACTGGGGAGATTGAGAAGCTTTTTGAATGAAATGGTACAAAGATGAACCGCAAAACCAAATAAAACTCACAATTCCAAGGGGAATTTCTTCCCCACTTGCAAGGACTAAACCAGAATGTATTCTGTTTAGCTTCAAAAGTGGCAAGCAAAGAGATTTTTCAACAAAGTTATCACAACTGTTAAGATTATTGATTGTGTCGTCCAAAGCATCCAATGCAACAGGTAGTGCCAAAGAGGTTTTAACAGCACTTCCAGACAGAGAAATGTCGACCTTCCCATCACCATCTACCATAACACTCATCGAAAGAGCATTAAGTAACTCAGCGAAAGTGGGCAGCAACTGATGAACAAGTGATTGGTTGATATTAGAAACTAAATCGATTGTGGCCCTCCTTGTTTTAAAAGGTGATTTCTTAAGATCCATGAGAATGCCTTTTAGAGTCTCAAGTACTTCAACAGCCCTTGACTTTGGAAATTCTTCCTCAACAAGTTTTGAAAGAATTGGGAGAAATGCATTATGAATTTTGGTCACGTGCTCGTCAAAGCATGAACGAACTGGACAAGAAGAACCACTCAAGGAGCAACTCTCATCAGAACCACATTCTAATCTTGACTTGCGCCATTCCTTGTCCCCACTTCGTCTCCCAGGTAATGAGGTTGTGTCATTGTCTGTAGAATGCAAACCTCTTTCTAGTTCTTGTCTTTCCTTCTCATCACGCTCTTCAAGTACAGAAAGTACTTGAGAAGTAAACCCTCTTCGACAGTCTTTTGTTATATTAGCAAGCACAGCTGACAATGCAGGCTCTGCAATGATGTTACGTCGAGAAAGAACCTGCAAAAACAAAAAGAAATCTTCCTCATCACGGCTCAAAATAAAGTTCGCATGGTGGATCTCCTAATGAAAATCTAGGCAAATTAATTAAAGCCAGTACCACTTAGTGTGATTACCTCATGCCACTTCCTCGTATAGCGTTTGGTTACATCACAAACACCATCTTTTGTGATGGCAATTACATAATTCAATTTCTTGTTCCACCTTCCGAAAAATACTTGAAGTTATATTCTAATGCTGATAAGTCAAGGTAAAATAAGTCATCTACTGAATGAACAGACTAATTAAGAAAAGTACCCGCTTTCATATAACAGGGGTTTATCATACACTGCTTCACAAGGATCAAGATGCATCCATCTGAAAAACAAAGCATCAAAAGAAGATTATAGGCATATATTATTGGCTTTCCAAATCTCCTAAGTTAAATAAATAGCACTAGTTTGTAAATGAAAGTTACCTTCCCAAAGATTGTGAGAAGCACTCTGTCCAAACATGATCCGTGAAATCCAAGATCTGAAAACGAAAACATAATTAATAGAAATATGTCACCAGTAACAGCAAGTATGGGTCCAAGTAAGCCTCCTCAGTCTAAGGAAAAAGGGACACAACGAAACTACTTAATTATCTATTTTCAGCTGAAAACGTATAATGAGATTCCAGCATTGAAGCTCAACTCCAAATGTGGTACAGGATGAATTAAAAATATTCATATTGCTTTAAGCATATCCATATTTGAATACTAAGAAAGTCAGATAGAAAATGACTAACAAGACGGGATTCATATCCAAAAGCTCGGCAATAAAGCGTAAAGCAATTGGCCCATTCCCCACAACGCCCTCTTCTTGTTTCCACAAGCTGCATTGAGAAGAACAGGAAAAAGAAATTGACGGAGACATAAAATATCCAATAGGCTTCTTAACGAGGGCAAGATTCATAAATAGTAAATACCTTTAGTGGATCATTGTAGCGTGGGAAACGAGTCACCGTAGGACAAATATTGCATCTGGATAGAAGAAATAAAAAACAATAAATGTCATTATAATTAAATATTTTGAATCTAGATATGTATGTGAAAATTCACTTATGCATCAACAAAAATATAAGAAGCTAAGAAACAAGAAAAGGGAAATATAATAAGTAAAAGTAATGTCTATGGTTAAAAGTTGTGATGAACATAGAAGTTTGTCAATGTTTTGTGACATGAGGTTCTCACCTAAAAACGCTTAAACTGAACAATATAGATGTGAATGTTTCCACATCTGTGAGAGTGGAAGGATCCAAGTTTACAGTGGAAAAGTCTTTTCAATTTCAGCTATCTTTGATCTTAAATCAGACAAAGAAAGCCTACTAAATTATATCTTTTACCAGAACCATTATTGTCCGACAGTTACCCCAATGAAAGGCTAGATATATAATAGTGGAACAGTAAAGAAAGAAAATTACTATGTAAACTATGCATTGATACAAATGAGTATATTCTAATTTCTATAGCATACCTATAGATCTCAACTCGAGAAGCTCCATATCGGATTTCTGAAGGAATTGCATTAGCCATGCCACTATTTACGGTGTTATTGCCACAACTATCACAGGCAGGTGCGTTAACCCAACTGCAATAAATAAACCAGACAGAACACAATTATGCAATATTCAGCGTGTAGCTATGAATGATGAAAGTGAAACGGAAGTTTGGTTAAAACGAAACAAAATAAACTTTTATTAGAAACAACTCAATAGTATAAGACAACGAAGCAACAGAACACCTGAAAGACTGTTTGAACCAAAAAAGTAGCTGCAGCAGGAAAGCATGATCTTGCTCATTTTTTGACGGAGTTAAGTTCCCCTCCTAAAACATTTTAATCAGATTTACTTATCACCAAAACATCTTAGCAGAGTGCATATTCATATATTTCTACACACCAGTAAAGTCCTACAGAAAAAACAACAAAATGGGCACTTAAAACATATATTTTCTGAGACAAGAGACAAGTGCTCTCACCTTGGCCAAACTGACCAATGCCTTCTCCTCAAGCTCTTCTATAGGGACTGTTTTCCGAGCAGCCTCCTGGCGCACCGGGTCCTCATACTAAACGAACAACAGGCCAAAACCCAACGGAAACATCATTTAGCAAGTATGTTTAAATCAATGCGTAAATTGGAGAGGTACAAAAATACAAGTTAACTATTATTCAAAATCTAAGCACCCTAAGCTCATTGCTTTCTCGTGTCCGAAGCAAAATAAACCTCTAAATTCCAAATCTTTATTTTCCACTGTTTTCGATCGGTTTCCCGGGAACCAAACGCATTAAGCAATGAGAAAGAACATTACCATAAGAACTTGACTGACATAAGGCCGCAGTTTTTGCTCGAATTTTCCATCATCTTCAGGGGCAGCGTACTGCTGAAACAAAAGTGCTTCCTCCTCTGCCTTTTTTTTTTTTTTGTTTTTTTGTTTTTTTTCCAACACAATAATAAATTAAGAGTTAAAATTGATCAAAATTTCAAGAAAATTTTGAAAAGCAACGGAACTGTAAACAAACCTGCAACATTCTAGCCAATTCCTCGTCCGATTTCAGCAATTCGTCGTTCTGAGCCGTTGATTCTTCTTGCTGTTGTTGTTCTTCGCTGATCGAAACCAATCGGAGCTTCTCGCAAATCGAAACGAGGTCCGAATCGTCCGAAACAACGGAATCTCCATCGAATCCAATTAACTTTACAGAAAGTAAAGTAATTCAATTTCAATCAAACTTGAGCTAAAATTAAGCTCAAAATTTCACAATTTTCAGATACAGAGAGACTGTCGAACCTTTTGCTCGTCGGGGGGAACGGAGGTGAGGGAGAAGAGTTGAAATTTGAAGACCTGCAATGAATTGGATGTTAGAGAGAGAAAGAGAGTTTTAGAGAGAGAGAGAGAGAGAGATGGAGATACTTCAAGGCCGTCGTCGGTGTCGTAGTCAACGGAGAATGTGGAGTCCTGGTGGTGAACCTGGAAGCTCCGAGCCACCATCTTCTCTTTTGCGGCGGTGACGGTAGCGGTGATGATCGGTGCAAATGGAAAAGCGAAAGCCAAAAATCGAGGTGGAAATTATTTGATGTCCGAAACGTGTCACCCTCCATCTTTCTCACCTTTCTCCGGTTAGTGGGTCCACAGGCCTTACTCATGGGCTTTGTTCGACCTTGGGCCGATCCATAGGATAGTTATCTGAAAAAATATCTTTGCCAACATATAAAATAAAGAGGTACTGGCGGATTTTCTTTCTGAAGTTGTAAAGAGATGTCAATTTTTTTCTGGATTTTAATTGTAGCGATTAGACCCTTCCTGTCACTCCAAATCTTTTATAATTGATCAATTTCTCATTTGAATTTTAAATTTATCCATTTACCCCACTGAACCTTTATAATTGACTAATTTCCCTCTAAACGCTAAAATTCAAACAAAAAGTGTACTTAGTGAACTAGGGGAAGAGAAGAAGAAGAAGAAAACAATATGTTTTCCACATTTTGATAAATTAATTTTGCAAGGGCATTGTTATTGGCACTCCAAACTTTCTATAGTTAGAAGGAAAAAAAATATACTTGTGAGGAGTGCAAAAATAAATTTTTTGGAGTGCCAATAGCAATTCTCTTTTGCAATCATAAATTAAAGTTTATGGGGAAAATTGTCAATTACAAAAGTTTATGGGGATAAGCGGCTAAATTTAAAGTTCATGAAGGAAATTAACCAATTATAAAAATTCAGGTGGTAATTGGCTAAAATTAAAGTTTATGAGGGAAATTGACAGCTCCTTAAATCCACAAATATCTGTAAAATTAAAAACGGTTAGTCATTGTTTGTTTTAGTAGACCTCATATCGTTGAAACTTGAAACAAAGAAATAAATATGCAGATTAGGGTTTGGGATTGGGGGGTTGGACCGTAGGAGTCGTTAACATGGGACCAAAAGTAATGAAATTGAAAAGAATTGCTTAACCAGAAAGAAAGAAAGTTGCATCATTTTCTTTGGTCGAGAATCCAGCCCATGCGATGTTGAATATATGGTTGCATGGTAGCAGTTGTACTCGGGAATTAAGTTTTGGTTTTGGTCCACGATTACGTCCATGACTGATGATGATCGTGAAAGGAAACAAGAAAGTAATTGCTTGAAATTTGGAGAAATTCTATCCAAAATTTTTACCAAATCATCTCTAATGGTGTATGTAGAATGGCTGACGTTGTAAGTTCTCTGCTCAATTGCTTTATAAAAAAATGTTTCACTTCAATAGAATAGGCAGACTACGTAGGTAAAATTTTATTTTATTTTATTGCTTTTTTTTAATCTTTGATATTGACCTATCTTTTATTTTTGTCTTCTTCCGCTCGGATGGAATATTTTATTATGAATAAAGAAGCAGAGTTTAGTTTTGCCGATATGCGTAGAAGTAGGCAATGTTGTCTACTTTGGAATAGTGGGCAAAGTTGCCTACTCAATTGACTACTCTATTGGAGCTTGACTTTGCTTATGCGGCTCATCAAAAGGATTTGGCTACTCATTTGCCTACACTAGTGGTGATGCTTTTAAGGCTCGTGTTATTTAATTAGGTTTAGAATGAGATTATTTGCCTACGATAAAACATACTGCTCTAACCAACTTGACTACACTAACGTCAACTAACCAAGATAAGGCTTGCTATTTTACTACCTGACGCAATGCAGGCAGCAAAATAGTGGGAATGATTCATAAAATACATACACATGATACTTTTAAATTTACACAAACGACAGTGGGAATGATGATTGAACTCGAAAACTCGAGTGTAAGGGCGAACGCTCTTAACATATTAGTCAGTTGAAAACGTTCACCCCTTTACGTCTCTCCATCTCTTGGTACCCTATCTTAAGAGGGTATTGTTGTGGTGGGGGTGGGTGGTGAACATTTAAGAGGGAAGCAAGTATTAGTTGAGTTCATTATTGGTGGACGGCTGGCTCTTTTTAAGATAGGCAGGGAACCAAAGGGCCGATATAACCGCATATATAAATATGCACTCGATACGTCGTATATATTGCTACAAAACCCCACAGAATCCACGGAAGTTCAAAACTATTATCCTCTCTGTTTCTCTCCATATTGCTATCTGTGAAAATGCCGGCGGCTGATGGGAGGAGCAGGGTGGTGGTGCACTCAAAGCTGACGGTAGTGTCGAGCAGGCCGGTGGTGCCGGGGAAGGCCCACACGTTCACGGCACTGGACCATGCAATGGGACTGCACAGTCTCCACGTTGTTTTCTACTACAAGGAGCAGCTGTTCGGGTCTATTGACTTGGACCCGCTCCGGGTCTCGCTCTCGGAGACCCTGTCTCTCTACCCGCAGGTTACGGGTCGGGTGGACAAGAACCCGGACGGGAATTGGGAGGTGAAGTGGAATGATGCAGGGGTTCGGGTATTGATGGCCCGGGTGGGGACCACGCTTGATGAGTGGCTGACATCTGGGGATGGGTCCGAGGAGAGGCTTTTGACGATGTGGGATGATATGCCTGATGATCACAGTACCTGGTCGCCGTATAGGATCCAGGTGATTTATTTATTTTCTCCCAATATATTTTAGGACTTTGATTACAAAATAAATACGTGAGTTACAAGGTTTTGTCAAACGATAGATTTATTAGATTAAATATTAGATTAGAAACCGATGATGTTTGAACCCATATTGTGATGTAAAGACAACATTCATCTTTACCATTGTGGTAGAGGGCCATTTGCTTTGTTTTTTGTTTTGGATGAGCCATATGTAGTGCACTTGAGTGGGAAACAGTAGAACATGAAACGAATTATTGTTATGTGACATTTTAGTAGTGTTATGTTTCGTGGAGAAAATTTGTACATGACATGATCGAGAGGAAATGGTGGCAGTAAATCTATTTCAAATAACTTTGGTAGCTTCTTGTGAAGAGGCTGATTGATTGAAAAATCGAGACAAAGGAGTAGCTTCTTGTGTGGAAGGCTAGGAAGGAGGTGAAGCATGTTAAGCATTTCTATTATGTTGTGGTCAATGCAGAGGGGAGGCCCTAAAACCCTATATTGATTTTCAAAAAGGTTTTTTTATTTTTTATTTTTTTATTTCTATTTTTTTTAAATAATTAAAAATGTGGGCAAATTGGTCTTTAAGAAAATATTTTAAGGTGATGTTTGCCCCAAAAGGGGTTATGTGAAAGTAAATTAAAACTTCAGGAAATATTAGTGTTATGTTTCAAATGTGAAGAGGTTTTGTGAAAACATGATAAACTTGAGGGGCATTAGTGTAATTAACCTGATTTCTAACCCTACTCAATAATAACAACTTTGCACTAACTTTTGTATTTGGACATTCTCACTCTATCAAATATCCTAAAATTTGATAAAAATAAGAAAATTTAAATACAAAAGTTAGTACAAAATTTGATAGCACTCCATATGAGAGATTTTTCAGTGTGACTGGTACACAGGATGATACACCATATGTCATTATACAAATGATGAAATAAGTGTGCTAAAAAGTTAATAACTTAAAATTTTCCACCAGTTCTCTTAAAACACGTAATGTATCATTTGTATTTCCGTCATAATAAAAAATTTCTCCCTTTCCATAGACCAAACCTATGTTACCCAACTGAGTCTAACTTCAAAACAATGGCGCGCCAACGAATAATAATTTTGTGGACCACAACTTTTAAAGTTTGTATGGTCAATGCACTAAATCACATCGATCACAATTTACATCACAACACAACAACAATTTAAACAAAATTTGAAAATTTGAAAAAGGTCGATTGTCTGGTGATGATGACATTTCTCTTTAAGTCATCATTGCTTTTCGAGTTTAATTTTTTTTATTTATTTTTAGTATAAATATCCTTTTTACTAAAAAATGCAAACTACTAAAACACATGAATCTTGTTTGATTTTGCAGATAAATGAATTTGAAGGAGGAGGTGTAGCAATTGGACTAAGTTGCACTCACATGCATGCTGATCCAACTTGTGCCACCCTACTCATCAAGTCGTGGGCTGAGACTCACCGCCGAGAAGCGATTTCGCACCCGCTTTTCGTCGACGAGTCATCAGCCCTTGGGGGACGGCCCTTTGATCAGGTCATAAACAAAAAATCATCAGCTGCCTATTATGAAGCCAAGTCCGTGGCATCAAAGACTACTTCCTTGCCTGTGAAGAAAATGGGGACAGCCACATTCAAGTTTTCCAATTCCACGATCAAGCGAGAGCTAAACTCATGCCCTGGTGCCACTCCATTTGATCTGCTTGCTGCAATGTTTTGGACGCAAATTGCGCGCTTGAAGCCCTCGGAGAGCAAGACCAAACACTCCTTCTCAGTTTGCATAGACTTTCGAAAGAAGAAGTCCTTCGGGTACTACGGCAATGCCTTGCATTTTTCGTTGCTTTCAGTACCGGATGTGGAGGAATTGGAGCGAGAGGACGGGCTGGCACACATCGTAGGGGTGGTGCACCGCCATGTATCGAGTCAGAAGGAGGAGGACTTTTGGTCCGGAATGGATTGGTTCGAAGCACAAAAGGGAGAGGGAGATAAGTTTGGAGAACCATTTAAGTTGTATGGCCCTGAGTTGACTTGTGTTAACATGGAGCACATGCTGGACGACTGTCAGCCGTTGATGTATGGAGTTATGTTTGAGAAGGAGAAGAAACCAGTTCACGTGTCGTATCATGTGGGGAATATGGAAGGGGAAGGTTTGATCATGGTGATGCAGGCGCCAGAAGGCGGGCTCGCAAGGACGGTTATGGTGACATTGCCGGAGGAGGAGCTTGCCCAATTATGTGAGGCAGAAGCTATTTCGAGCCTTAACCCTACAATGCTCCTAAGTGGGAGACAAGCTATGTAAAGTTTTCTATGGCATTGAAATACTTACTATAATTGTAAGACATTATGGACTTTAAGAATTGAAGATTCAAATTTACAATAGTTTGTTAAGAGCATTCAACCTTACATATATTGTCTCAAGTTCGACTCCCCTCCCCCAATATCGTTGCAACAAAAACAACCCACAACACTCTTAACTAATTAGAGAGAGAAACTGTTAACTAACACAACTGCCAAACTATTAGGAGTTGAAAATCAGAGTACATATAACAAACAGTTCACAAAACTAGGAATATTATTGAAACGAATAACAACTACAAATTTGCTGAGACGGCTACATAACCCAAATAGATTACATTGTGCCTCACTTGTTTATCATACTAAAGTACAAACTATATTTATAGAAAACGATACTTAAGAAACTCTAACTTAAATGGGCTGAGCTCAAATCCGAAACTAACAAGAAAAACCCAAGTAATTAAATAAACATAAAAGACTAATATTTTCCAACATCATGCATATCATCAAAAGGCTGGCCCAAATTTATATTCTTCCTGATCTGCATGATGATTTATGCCTTTAATTCGGATTCCTTCGCGGAGTGTTGGCAAATTTCCATTGCACGGGCATTGCATGCGCGAAAGTTTTCTCGCCGGTCACTTGGTCCAGAGGCACGGCATCGGAAATTTCTTTCAAGTCCTCTTCCTCGAGTTTCAGCGCCATAGCGCCAATGTTCGCGTCCAGGTTCTTAATTTTCGTCGTCCCTGAGGAATTTGAAGTAAATAAAGCATGAATGAACAGTGTAGCTCATGTTCATCAAATTTTAAAACATGACAAACTCGTTGGCATCATGCAACTGCAAACAAGATCATGCAAATTTAGCGCAGACGATCATCTTAGAATGCAAATGAAACCAGTGAGTCAACTCACCGGGGATCGGAACAACGTCATTTCCTCTGTGGAGAACCCATGAGAGAGCTAGTTGAGCAGCGCTGCATTCGTGTTTTTTAGCAAGGCCTTCGATTCGATGATATATCTGTTTGTTTTTCTCCAAGTTCTCTCCTGTCAGCCGAGGATGTGCATCCTACACACCGAAAACAAATCAATTTCTTTCGTTAAGTTTAAAATTAGCTTAATTAGCTCTGTGTTTTGAAAAACCGAGTGAGCAGAGCAGAGCATAGAAAAATGCGCATATGTAATGAAGAAATTAATATCCACCCCCATGAGCTGTAGCATCCACTTTCTCCAAAACCGCTTTTCCGGCGAAAAAACCATGTCCAAGAGGACTATATGGAACGGTTCCAATGCCACGCTCCAAAACCCCTTAAGCCGTTTATACTACAACTACTTTGTTCTCTTACAAGTATTTTTAAGTATTTTTATCCATATTTTTGCAGTTGGTAAAATCCCTATCAATATCCATCGGTACAGACATTTAAGCACATTAATTATTTATGACATTTCAAAGGATTAAAATGAATACGTAATCTAACACCGGATTTTTTTCTTCTTCTTAAATGTCAAATTTTTTCAAGAACTAATGTTCAAAAACCCTTTTATTAATAGAATTAGTACCAGTAACCATCCCATAGAGCACAAGAAACAAGTTTCATTTGCCTAAACTTCACAAGATACAATATCATTAAAATCCAACACTCAGATGGAATAATGTTCATGTCTTATTAAAAGCTAAGATCTTGGGAATCTTTCGGAGGAGTGTTGGCAAACTTCTGCAACGCCATGAGGAGCACGAAAGCTCTCTCGCCAGCTACTTGGTCGATTGGTACAGCATCAGAAACTTCTTTCACGTCTTCTTCCGTCAGCTTCACCCCCAAGGAGCCAATGTTTGCATCCAGGTTCTTAATCTTCGTTGTCCCTGCAGCGGAAATTGAAAAACAAATGAACAATGTGTCGATCGAGTGTGTGTTATTTTCTTCGCCTAATTCCATGGTGTGCGGACTCTCCTCAGGAAGATTAGTAACCGCAAGATATTTGAACAAACTTGGAGCTAACGGCTCTTAAGTTATGTGAGTTCTAAATCACATTGTCGTGTGCTAGGAACAAAGTATTTGAAGTTGAAAAGAATAAAAAAGTTACAAGGACTCACCCGGGATAGGTACGACATCAATTCCTTGGTGGAGAACCCATGCTAGTGCTATCTGAGCAGTAGAGCACTGGTGCTTCTTAGCAATGCTTTCTATTCGATAGTAAATGTTCTTGTTCTTGTCTAAGTTCTCTCCTGTGAACCGCGGCTGTGAGGCCTTCAAAACGGAGGAAAACAAGGTTTCAATTGGCACACATTTAAGAACAACATGATTTAGAATCAACATTTACTTCTACAATAGATGGAGCAGAAGAAATTACCGCAAAAGTATTTGCAGGCAAACTTTCAACAACTGCTTTGCCACCGAAAAAACCACGACCAAGTGGACTATATGGAACTATTCCGATGCCAAGCTCCCTGTATGCGATAATATTCAACAAAATAATTCACACAAACAAGAGTTATTATCGTAACCCCAATCAACTTTCACAACTACAATGGATTTATACGAACAAGACCATCTTCAAAAGCACTCCCTCCCCCTTACAGAAACGGAATTATGAAAGCAATTCATATTAACACTTGTGCATAGCTCAGATTGGAACGTACCTGCAAAGTGGAACAATCTCTTCCTCAATATCACGAGTCCAGAGGGACCACTCCATTTGCAGAGCCGTGATCGGATGAACTGCATGCGCCCTCCTTACTGTGTCCGGGCTGGCTTCAGATAACCCAATGTACTTTATTTTTCCTTCTTCCATCAGTTTCTTCAGCTCACCCATCTAAACTCCACGAAAAAACAAACCTAGCTAATAAATTTTCCAGCCAGGTACCCACTATTTCTACATGGGGATGTCTAATATTATACATTGTGGTTCTAAAGGAACAGAACGACATACAGTTTCCTCTATAGGCACCAAAGTGTCCACCCGGTGGTAATAATACAGATCAATGTAGTCCACGTCAAGACGTTTCAAGCTAGCCTCACAGCATGAGCTGAAATACTCAGGAGTTCCCTTCACTACCACACCAGCAGGCGGCACTATTCCAACAATACCAAACTTTGTGGCCAATTGAACTTTTTCCCTTGGCAACTGCTTCAAGGCCTAAATGGCATAAATTTTTCAATTAGAATTTCAGAATATAACAATCAAAACACAAATATATAAAAGGCAAGGACATATACATTCTGCTAATCGTCTACTACTTCACAAATTCTGTCTATCCTGCATCAAGCAATGCAGATACTTCACTTCTGAGTTAATCTAAAGAAGTAGCTCAATAAATTCACAACCGGAAATACATACCTTCCCAACAAGAACTTCATTTGTATGAGGTCCGTACGCATCAGCTGTGTCAAAGAAAGTGATTGCTTTGTTGAAGGCATGTTTTTAATTATAGCGATACCATCCTCATCGGCGACAGGAGAGTTGTAAGTCCCGGTAAGGCCCATGCATCCGAACCCCAACTTTGAGACCTGTAAAATTTGAAAAATGATGAAAATTTGGCCGAAATGTATCTAAACAATTGAGTATATTTACAACCACAGAAAGCAAGCATCTAAATCAACGCCTGGAAAAATGTTTAGCCTTAAAACCAAAAGAAAAATCTGCATTTCTTCAAAGAAAGAAGAAAGATTGAAATTTGGGCATTGAAAGCATGAATGTGAGACTTTACCTCAAGTCCTTGGCTGCCCAGTTTAACTCTTTGAACTTGGACTTGGTTCTCTTCTGCCATGCTTCCAAAATTTTGGCCTCTCTCGCTAACTCTCTCTCCCTCGATTTTAAAAGTCGTCCCACTCAGTGTTGTTGGATCAGCTGGAGCCTGAAGGTTAGGTGTTTTTAAAGGGTTTTAACAAGGAATCTATGGAGTAGGACTTTTGGTCCCCCATGTTTCGAGTCAGAAGGAGGAGGACTTGAATTGACATGTGTTAGCATGGAGCACGTAATAAACGACTGTCAGCCATTAATGGATGGAGTTATGTTTGAGATGCAGAAGAAACCGGTCTACATGTCGTATCATGCGGAGAATGTGGCAGGGGAAGGTTTGATGATGGTGATGCCGGCGCCAGAAGGCGGGCTCGCAAGGACCGTTATGGTGACATTGTCGGAGGAGGAGCTTGCCCAACTTTGCGAGGCAGAAGCTATTTCGAGCCTTAACCCTACAATGCTGCTAAGTGGGATACAAACTACATAATTTTCTATAGCTTTGCAATATTTATTATAATTTCAAGACTTTACAGACTTTAAGAATTGAGGATTTCTCAATTTTACAATAGTCGTTTAAGAGCATTCAGCCTTACATTCGTTGTCTCGAGTTCGACTCTCCCTCCCAAATATCGTAGTAACAAAAACAACCTACAACTCTACTAACACAACTGCCGCACTCTTAGGCATATCATCCAATGGCTTGGCTTAAATTTGTATCCTTCCTGATCTGTATGATGATTTATGCCTTTAATTCGGATTCCTTCGGGGAGTGTTGGCGAATTTCCATTGCAAGGGACTTACATTTTCGTAAGTTTTCTCGCCGGCTACTTCGTCGAGAGGCACGGCATCGGAAATTTCTTTCAGGTCCTCTTCTTTGAGTTTCAGCGCCACAGCGCCAATGTTTGCATCCAAGTTCTTAATTTTCGTCGTCCCTGAGGAAATTTCAAAACAAATAAAGTATAAACGAACAATGTTGACTCATGTTCATCAAATTTTAAGGCATGACAAACTCATTGGCATCATGCAATGCAAACAAGATCATGCAAATTTAGCACAGATGATCATCTTAGAATGCAAATGCAATCAGTGAGTTGACTCACCGGGGATCGGAACAACGTCATTTCCCCTGTGGAGAACCCATGAGAGGGCTAGTTGACCAGCACTGCATTCGTGTTTTTTAGCAAGGCTTTCGATCCGATAATATATCTGTTTGTTTTTCTCCAAGTTCTCTCCCGTCAACCGAGGATGTCCAGCCTAATTTACACACCGAAAATAAATCAAATTTCTTTGTTAAGTTGAAGATTAGCTTAATTAGCTCTGTTTTTCAAAACTTAAGTGAGCAGAGGATAAAACAATGCGCATATGTAATGAAGAAATTAGTATCTACCGCATGAACATTAGAATCCAATTTCTCCAAAACCGCTTTTCCGGCAAAAAAACCACGGCCAAGAGGACTATACGGAACGATTCCAATGCCACGTTCCCTGCATACGTTTAAATGTGTTACAATTTGCCAACATTTGCGCAAAAACTTAAACGTCCGTATGGCAACCATTTTCGTTTTCAGTTTTTGACAACATGATTACCTGCAAAGTGGAACAATCTCTTCCTCGATATCACGAGTCCAAAGTGACCACTCCATTTGTATGGCTGTGATGGGATGAACTTCATGAGCCCTCCTAATCGTGTCCGGGCTCGCTTCTGATAATCCGATATACTTTATCTTTCCTTCTTCCACAAGTTTCTTCAGCTCCCCCATCTGAACTCCAACAAAACAAGAAAACCAGTATCTAATTAATCAGATTTTAGTCCGGACTGGCTTCGGATTGCGCATTTAGTGCAAATTTACGCGGTTTTAGGACCGAGGAAGAGAAGAATGCAAGTAAACACGGATTACATAATTTACATACCGTGTCCTCGATAGGCACGGATTGATCCACCCGGTGTTGGTAGTAGAGATCAATGTAGTCGACACCAAGGCGCTTCAAGCTCGCCTCGCAGCACGACCTCACATACTCCGGATCGCCCCTTACTTCCGTACGAGGCTGTCTGTGTCCCATGCTTATACTTACAACACCGAATTTTGTGGCTAACTGAACTTTTTCTCTCGGCATTTCCTTCAAGGCCTAAGGATTCATAAAATTTTACGTTCATCAATATTTGTTTAGCAACAGCGAGAGTCCGATTAGCGGAGTTCGTGTAATTAATTAACTTAAATCGATCGATAATAATACCTTGCCTACAAGAATTTCATTGTAATGATCAGTTCCATATACATCAGATGTGTCGAAGAAGGTAATTCCTTTGCTGAAGGCATGTTTTATTATTGAGATTCCTTCCCTTTCAGCATCCGGAGAGTTTATCCAGCTAAGTCCCATGCATCCAAACCCTAATTTTGACACCTGAAGATGATCAACGTGAATTAATTAATAATTTTTGGAGATACGCATCAATGGAATGTTTTACAAATATTCAATCAAAATTTATTGGAGAGGCTCTAAACCAACAATAAAAGGGTCCTAAAACGCGACGGATCCAAATCAGCATTGAAAGAAATTACCTCAAATCCTTGGGTTCCAAGTTTAACTCTTGGAATCTGTATTTCTTGCCCCTCTGCCATATTATTCCTCCTTTCCTCTGAATGATAGTTTCTTTTGATTGCTTCCTCTCTTAGAAGATGAATCCCAAATGCGAGTAAGGATTGAGTGCCACACATCACCGGTATATCTTTATATATATATATATATATATATATATATATAGACACACACATATATCTTTATATATTTATATACTGACATCATTAAGTATGTCATGTGTCATAGGGATCATTTAGCGCAACGAAAATATATAAAGAGGTTTAACGAAAAATTCGTAGTATTATTCATTTTCACGAAAAATTATATTTTTACATTAAAAAGTCAATTCTGGTACTATTCACCTTACCTTTTATTTTACCTTATCATTAGAATTCAAAATTTTCAAATCATTTTCATTAGTTTTCTTAAATATTATATATCCTTGTATATTTGTATACTGACATCACTAAGTATGTCACTTTGTAATGGAGGAGTATTTGGCACAACGAATAAGTTTCTCTGTGACAAAAAAGTCACAAATTCAAAACATGGAAACAATTTCTTGCAAAATAAGGATAATGCTCCATATCCCTAGTGTGTGTGTATATAAAACAGTAGGATTGAGTGCCACACATCACTAGTATATTATATATATATATATATATATAAAGATATATATCTTTATATATTTATTTATTTACATCACTAAATATGTCATTGTGTCCTGAGAACTATTTAATGCAACAGAAAAATTATTTATTTGTGACCGAAAAAATCATTTATTCAGATGGTAGAAACAGCCTTTTTATAAATAAATATAAAATTATGTACGATAAACTTGATTTTCTCTTTTTGTATTTGTGTGTGTATATATAGTGAAATCACTAAGTATGTCAGTAGTCATCGGGAATATCTAGTGCAACTTTTGACAACTAGCACCCATGTATTATGTCACTATCTATACCACTTGACATCATTGACTATGTCACACTGCAACTCGCTTGTCTATTCTTTCCTCCATCATTGATTACGTTTCTATCCTCATCATATTATTTTCTTCATTTATGCTTATCTCTAATTGAAACAGGATCAACGACCATATTTAGCCATATAGTTTTGTAAAAAATTATTTTTTCATGAATAATGTCAAACCATATTTTATATCATCTCAAATAGAGGAGGCCAAAGAGCCTTAGGCCAAAACATAGTCATTTGACAAAAAACCAATCTCCAATCGAATGAGGCTATTTTTTTAGCCCTCTCAATAATTTATTATTTTAATTGAATTACATCAGACATCTTTTAAGTGCTACTTGTTGCTAAATGAATAAACCTCTGAATTTTTATATCTTTATATAATGAAAAGGATGTGAAAAATTGGTGAGTAATTGAAATAAAATGAGGTAAGATAATATATAACGGTGAAAATGATGTGAGAAATAATGTAGAAATAGCTTAGGTATTTATAGAAAATTATTTTAAAATTTTGGTCTAAAAATAAAATTCAAATGCAACAGTAATCTGACTTCAGCATGATTTCAGATATCATGTGTTTAGACTGGGATAATCAACAATGTGCTATGCAATAACAAAAGTCCATCTACAAACCAAAAGTCAATGAAAATGAGTGAAGCTCTAGGAATGCATTTTCTCTTTGGTACCTCCTACATGCACTATGCTGATCCAAGAATTTTCAATCACTCATTTAAATCGTTAAATCAAATCTCACGATTAAATATGTGTTGTCATTAAGTAACGTAGATACTCAAAAAATATATCTCAAGGCCTTGTGTTCCAAGTTTAATTCTTGGAATTGGAGCCCTTCGGCCATATTATTATTTTTGTTTAGTCGCAGCTGTTCTTTTGTGCGGATTAATTACAAATAGGTTGAAGAAAATAAAAATAAAATAAAAGGAACTAAAGGAATTAGCAGAAATGGGTATTATTTTTAGATAGAATAGTACCAGTAACCATCCCATAGAGTACAAGAAACAAGTTTCATTTGCTCAACATCATTAAAATCCAACACTCCAGATGGAAAAACGTTCATGTCTTAGAAGCTCAGATCTTGGAATCTTTTGGAGGAGGAGTGTTGGCGAACTTCCACTGCAACGTCATGAAGATTCCGAGAGTTCTCTCCCCAGCTACCTGGTCGATTGGTACAGCATCAGAAACCTCTTTCACGTCTTCTTCCGTCAGCTTCACCCCCAAGGAACCAATGTTTGTATCCAGATTCTTAATCTTTGTTGTCCCTGCAGCGGAAATTCAAAAACAAATGAACAGTGAGTTGATTGAGCGTGTATTTTTCTTCGCCCAATTCAAGGGCGTGTAGAATCTCCTCAGGAACATTGGTACCTGCAAAATATTTGAACAAACTTGGAGCTAACGGCTTTTTAGTTATGAGTTCTAAATCACATTGTAGTGTACTTCGAGCTCAAGTAAAAGGAATTAATGAAATGAAAGCTGCTTTTCTGTTTCTATAAACCATTATAAGAACACGCACAAGGCACAACCCATTGGCATGGAAACAATGAGCTGCAGATGCGACATACCAGATTTCACATCAATTAAATTTGAAGAGAATAAAAATGTTACAAGGACTCACCTGGGATAGGTACGACGTCAATTCCTTGGTGGAGAACCCACGCTAGTGCTAGTTGAGGAGTAGAGCACTGGTGCTTCTTAGCAATGGTTTCTATTCGATGGTAAATGTTCTTGTTCTTGTCTAAGTTCTCTCCTGTGAACCGCGGCTGTGAGGCCTTCAAACCGGAGGAAAACAAGGTTTCAATAGGCACATATTTAAGAACAACATGATTAGAATCAACATTTACTTCTACAATAGATGGAGCAGAAGAAATTACCGCAAAACTATTTGCAGGCAAACTTTCAACAACTGCTTTGCCACCGAAAAAACCACGACCAAGTGGACTATATGGAACTATTCCGATGCCAAGCTCCCTATATGTGATAACATTGGACAAAATAATTCACACAACTAGAGTTATTTTCGTAACCCCCAATCAACTTTTACAACTCCAATGGATTTATACGTACAAGACCATCTTTAAAAGCACTCCCTTTTTTCCCCTTACAGAAACAGAATTATGGAAGCAATTCATAGTAAGACTTGTGCATAGCTCAGATTGGAACATACCTGCAAAGAGGAACAATCTCTTCCTCAATATCACGAGTCCAGAGGGACCACTCCATTTGCAGAGCCGTGATCGGATGAACTGCATGCGCCCTCCTTACTGTGTCCGGGCTGGCTTCAGATAACCCAATATACTTTATTTTTCCTTCTTCCACCAGTTTCTTCAGCTCACCCATCTAAACTCCAAAAAAAACAAGCGTACCTAATCAAATTTTCCAGCCAGGTACCCACTATTTCTAGATGTGGAAATATAAAGTGTTGAACTTAACATGTTCAATATTCTACACTGTTTCTAAAGGAAGAGACTAACATACAGTTTCCTCTATAGGCACCGAAGTGTCCACCCGGTGGTAATAATACAGATCAATGTAGTCCACGTCAAGACGTTTCAAGCTAGACTCGCAGGATGAGCGGACATACTCAGGAGTTCCCTTCGCTGAAACAATAGGAGGATTCTTTTGTCCAACAAGACCAAACTTTGATGCCAACTGAACTTTTTCCCTTGGCAACTGCTTCAAGGCCTAAATGGCATAAAATTTTCAATTAAAGTTACAGAATAGCAATGAAAAAACACGCATATAAAAAGCAAGGACAGATACATTCTGCTAGTCGTCTACGACCTCACAAATTTTATCTATCATGCATCAAACAATGCAAATATTTTACTTCTAGTTAGTCTAAAGAAGTAGCTCGATAAATTCACAAGCGGAAACACATACCTTCCCAACAAGAACTTCGTTTGTATGAGGTCCGTATACATCAGCTGTGTCAAAGAAAGTGATTCCTTTGCTGAAGGCATGTTTTATTATAGCGATACCATCCTCATCAGCGACAGGAGAGTTGTAACCCCCGGTAAGGCCCATGCATCCGAACCCCAATTTTGAGACCTGCAAAATTTGAAAGAATCAGGAAAAGTTGAGCATATTTACAACTACAGTAAGTAAGCATCTAAATCAACCTCTGGAACAAAGGTTAACCTCAAAACCGAAAGAATTTAAAGCTCAGTTAATGTTCTTTTTGTCTGTCCATTGAGAAAGTGAGCCCAAAAAGCCTTGAAAGAATAATATGGATTACTAAGTTAGAGCAAATCTGATCAGTTCTATTGCAGAATCAAACATATTCACTCAACAAAAATCTGTCTGAAGAGAGAAAGACAGAGTTTGAATGAACTCTGGCCGCGTTTGGTGATTAGGATTGGATTGGATTACTCCTAAAATTGAAGGTATGCTGAAGGTGGAGGCGAATGATTTTTCATTCCGAGAGAACTAGAAGGGATTAGACACGAAGTAATCTTATCCCTTCTAATCCTACCACCATTTTCTAAGGATTGGAACGGAAAAGTTTCGTTAACAACTAATCCATCTTCTATCTTTAAAGTTTTTGGAAAAAAAATTCTTCATTTCTTCCTTCAACATACCTAGAATACAACAAGTTATCTCGAAAACAACGAGTTATCTAATTCAATTCTATCCAATCCAAGGCACCAAATGAGCACGTCTAGGAAACTAAGAGGGATGTATTCAATTGAGATTTTGAGGGATTTTAATTCTTTTAATAAATCTAGGATATTCAATTAGGATTTTACGTGATTCTCAGAAATTCAATGTGTATTAAATTAGAATTTTAAGATAGTTTATTAAAATCCTTAGAAAATTCAGGTGTATTCTATTAGGATTTTAAAGAATTTTATAATATTTCATGTGTATTCAATTAGAAATTGATTTTAAAGAATTTGAGAAAGTTGAGGAATTAGAGGAAATTGGAGAGATTTTGTAATATATTTTAAGCATTCACAAATCTTACCTCTCCTCATGAGATTTTGAGAGAATTGAATCAAAATTTTATATGAAATCTCTACAAATCAATTAAACCCCATAAAAATCTATGAATTTATAAATTCATTAAAATCTCTTAAATTCTTAATAAAATACATCCCTAACCCTAAGAGGAATCATTGTACCTCAAATCCCCAGTATCCAAGTTTAACTCTTGGACGCAATATCCCCGTCCCCTCCTCATCCATACCATCTTTTTATTCTCTAAGATTAATTTACCACTCACACGATTGACCATCTTAATATACATTTCACAAAACCAGCAAAAACTATGGGATTTGACCCAACACCAACAGGGTCATCATCAACTTCACTAAATTTTGCATTTTTACCACCAGATTTGGTCTGTTTACAGCAAAGAAGTTGACTTTTTTCCCGATTTATGCAAGTGGGGTTATCAGGAAATCTGATATGAACACAAACAACAATCTGCAGTTCTCCAAAGAAAGAAGAAAGATTGAAAGTTGGGGTATAGAAATTTGAAAGCTTGAATGTGAGAATTTACCTCAAGTCCTTGGCTTCCCAGTTTAACTCTTGGAACTTGGACTTGCTTCTCTTCTGCCATCCTTCCAAATTTTTGGCCTCTCTCTCTCTCTGACTCCCTCTCTCCCTAGATTTTAAAGGTCCCTCCCACTCTCAGAGTTGTTGGATCAGCTGGAGCCTGAAGGGTGGGCGGACTGTCTGTACTCGATTAATATTTTAAAGGGTTTTAATGAGGAATCTATCGAGTTTGACGGAGAATCCATGTCTTTTCAAAGCGTTTAAAACTTGAATTGAATTAGAAATGGGTCTAAAAATTCAAGTGTATTCAATAAAATCGAGATAACACGTGTTCTTTAGAATGAAAAATGCACTATTTTATTTCGTTCGTCAATTAATTTTATAAAGGAATAAATTCTCTACCAAATTTTTGATATTATCCATTAAAAATAAAATCCGAGTCGGATGCACTAAAACTGAAAAGGAAATGATCTTTTATGCAAAAAGGAAATGCACCAGCCGGGAATTGAACCCGGGTCTGTACCGTGGCAGGGTACTATTCTACCACTAGACCACTGGTGCTAACATGTCATTTTCAGCTCCCTCATAGGTATTAAGAAAACGTAAGAGGGACTGAAAATGAAACTAAACAGAATATTGTCCTCAATTGCAAAATGACCCGTTGGTAATTATTATTATTATTTTTGTCCAACATTGGCCATAACAATCAAATGATCAAATATGAGACAGTCACATGCAAATCGAAGAAAATGGTACATTGCACAATGTTTTTTTTACTCTGTTACACGAGAAAAATTTAAGAGCATTTTTTTCTATCCAAACTCCTTTTATGTTTTAAATCATTCAATTTTCACAACTTGTATTTGCAAGGCACACTTACGAATATGAGGTGACCGACCTTGAGGATCTAACTCCTCTCAAGACCGGTCTTATTCCCACATATTGAATTCGGGACAATACAGTGCTTCAATGCTTAATTTGCTAAACTCAAGCCCACAAAGCATGAATTACAACTACTATAGAAAATCTTTCCAAAGTCTAAAGGAAATTGAAAGACGAGACATTAAGAAATGGGAACACATAAAGTATAGAACACGAGTTTCAACTTTCATTTGTTATTAACACTGTAAAAACTTCATCTTGAACTCCTCTCCTCCATTTTTTTTTTTCTTTTTTTTTTCCCCACAAAAGAGGAGTGCACGATGACTTTCTAGGTGTGTAAATAGCAACTTCCGTTCACAAAATACAACGTCGTTCAATTCCGACAGTCAGATGGAAATGTTTCCATGTCCTAAAGCTCAGATCTTGGAGTCTTTCGGAGGAGTGTTGGCGAGCTTCCATTGCAGCCCCATCAGCAGTGCATTATCTCTACCACCAGCTACTTGGTCGATCGGTACAGCATCACAAATTTCGTTCAGGTCCTCTTCCTTCAGGCTCACCTTCAAGGAGTCAATGTTTGAATCCAGGTTCTTAATCTTTGTTGTCCCTGCAGTCGAAATTCAAAAACAAATAAACAATGTGTCAATGACGAGTTCTAAATCACAATGTCATATACTTGGAGCTCAAGTAAGATGAACCGAAGGCCACTTTTCTATTCCATCTAAGACAACCATTATAAGAACAAGCACAAGCTCATTGGCACATAAACAACGAGCTGCAGATGCAACGTTGCAGGTTTCACGTCAGTAGAATTTGAACAGAACAAAAATGTCATGAGGACTCACCCGGGATAGGTGCGACATCATTTCCTTGGTGGAGAACCCATGCTAGTGCTAGTTGAGCAGGAGAGCATTCGTGCTTTTTACCGAGGATTTCTATTCGGTTGTACATGTTCTTGTTCTTGTCTAAGTTCTCTCCTATGAACCGGGGATGTGAGGCCTTACAAAACGAAGAAAAACAACATGATTAGAATCAAACCCTACGCTGTCATTTTTCGTTATTCTACAGAACCAACATTTACTTTTACAATGGAATGAGGAGAAGAAATTACCACATAACTATTTGCAGAAACACTTTCAACAACTGCTTTGCCACCGAAAAAACCACGACCAAGTGGACTATATGGAACTATTCCGATGCCAAGCTCCCTATACACGAAAGCATTGAACAAAATGATTCACAAAAACTGCGATGAACTATACATACAAGGCCATCTTCAAAAGCATTCCCTTTTTTACTTAACAGAAACGGAATGATGGAAACAATTCATGGTACCAGTTTTGCATAACTCAGAGTCTCAGATTGGATTTTGAACATACCTGCAAAGTGGAACAATGTCTTCCTCAATATCACGAGTCCAGAGGGACCACTCGATTTGTATAGCCGTGATCGGATAAACTGCGTGTGCCCTCCTTATTGTGTCCGGGCTGGCCTCAGATAACCCGATATACTTTACTTTTCCTTCTTCCACAAGTTTCTTCAGCTTACCCACCTAAACTCCACGAAAAACAAACGTATCCAATCAGTTTATTCACAAGTTTGGTGATTTAGTTGATTGAGGAGGAGAATGACGTACAGTTTCCTCTATAGGCACCGAAGTATCCACCCGGTGATAGTAATACAGATCAATGTAGTCCACATCAAGACGTTTCAAGCTCCCCTCGCAGGATGAGCGGACATACTCGGGAGTTCCCTTCGGTGAAAGAACAGGAGGATCCACCTGTCCAACAATTCCAAACTTTGTAGCCACTTGAACTTTCTCCCTTGGCAACTGCTTCAAGGCCTAAATTACGCAACGTTGCAGTTAGAATCACCGAACATAACAACCGCGAAAGGTAACGGTATCTGCACTTTTCTGCTCCGTCATACAAAACACATATAAAAACATGGAGACATATACATTCAGTAGTGCAAACACATACCTTCCCAAGAAGAACTTCGTTCGTATGAGGTCCGTACACATCAGCTGTGTCAAAGAAAGTGATTCCCTTGCTGAAGGCATGTTTTATGATTGCGATACCATCCTCATCGGCAGCAGCAGAGTTATAAACCCCACTCAGGCCCATGCATCCAAAGCCCAATTTTGAAACCTGATTAACAAAGAAAATAAAAATTTTGCAACAAATCAGAAAAAAAAATGGTAGAAATATATTATAAAAAAAAAAAAAGTTGAGCTACTTCCAAAAGGTAAGCATCTAAGTCAACCTCTGCAACAAAGGTTAACCTCAAAACTCAAAGGCCTCGTTTGATAGAGAGGATTGGCTTGGGTATGACGATTATTCATGAAAAAAAAAGTTGTCCCTTTTAATTCTACCATTTTGTAGGGACTAGGAGGGATATATTTTCTTCATGATTAACCTTCAACATGGACAAAATCTTCTCATCTATTTCTTCCTTTAAAATGCCTTAAATGTAACGAATAGTCCCATTGAAATTAGTCCTCCCTATCAACCAAGGCCTAATGAAAATGGAGCTTAGAAATCATTGAAAGAGGCAAAACAATTAAGTCTCATTTAGAGTCAAGGATTTGATCAGATTGGATCACTCAGTAGATTTAACGGATGTTGATAGAAAATAAATGTCAAGTTCCAAATTTGGTCTCAGCCGAATATAAGAGATTGGTCACGAGCGAGGGAAACTTTTCCCTTCCAATAGGATTTGGAGGTTAAGTTTTCTTTGTGACTAATTCATCTTCCATTCTTTATTCAACATACATTGAATCCAACGACTCTAATCCAATCCAATCATTGACACCAAAACAAGCCCTTACATCTCTTTCTTTTACCAAAAAATGGAGATTAGCAAACTTTAGGCAAATTTGATGAGTTATATACTAAACAACCAACCATTTATTCACTTTCAAAACTTAATCTGAGAAACAAAAGACATAAATTGAATCACTTTCAGAATCTAAAAATGGATTGATTAATTAATTCATACCTCAAATCCACAGTTTCCAAGTTGCACTCTTGGAATCTGTATTCCCATCTCCTCAGCCATACTGTTCCCCTCCCTCTCTGAATTTCTTCAAAAAAAGAAAAAAGAAAAAGAAAAGCCAAATGAGAGAATATATTTATATGATTTAAAGAAAAGCCAAATGAGAGAATATATTTATATTTATATTTATATGCTGCTCGTCTAGAAGCAATGCTCGCGGTGAGGCGATTGCTCGGCTGGAGGCGATGCTCGTTGCGAAGCGGCTCGGCTTATGACGTTCTTCATTGTGAGTATGCACTCGATTTCTGCATGAGCTCATTATGAGTTAACTCTTGACATGGCTCGAGTCCGCTTGTCGGGTTCGCATATTGGGTCTATGTGTCGGATCCACGGATCGGGTCCACAAGTCGGGTCTTTGAGTTGGGGCCATACGTAGGGTCTGTGAGTCGGGGTTCGAGCTCAAGGGTGTCCAAGTTTGACGATGTCTAATCTCATAAGTGCCCGAACGAATGGGTGTCCAAGCTCGCGGGTGTCTAAGCACATAGGTGTCCAAATGAGCGAGTGTCCGAGGAAGTGGGTGTCCGGCCAGACAAAAGATTACCGTTCAGACTAAATCTTTGTCACCATAAGAATGTGGCTCATCAATCTATAAGTTGGTAGGCTTCTTTATCAATGACAATGTTGATCAATAGAGTCTAGTTGCTCAATAATTCCTAACAATAAATGACAATATAAATATGACCGTATAATGAATAAATCAAATTGACAAAATTTGTTTTGTTAAGGCAAAATATTGTACCATGTGCCTTCTATAAATAAATAATTTATTGAGTCGGTAAATCACATGTTGTACAAGTGACACAGTTTAATGGCAGTCACAATTCATGCACATATAACTATGCATATCAGTTTGTACTTGTCACTTGTATCAGTAGCTGCATGACTCTATTTATCATGTTGCACATACCATGTCATGAACTATTAATCAAATGCAAATAGTACTATCTAAATATCATGCTGACTGTCACTGCGACAAGATTGAAAAAAGTGCATAAAGCAATTACTTATATATATATAGTGGCACTTAATGTATAGTGAACAAAATAGGCAATGTGGCGTGTATGAAGCATATACAGTAATTACGTACGAAAATAATATTTAAATAATAAATATAGTGTTCATAATGATTAAAGTTGTGTTATTTTAAAAGGGAGGTGGCCGACATATTAATAAAAGAATAATGAATTCTAATCTTCTTCGTAGTTGTCTCGTGGGTTTTTTCAGAAAGTGGGCATGGTGGGAACATGAACTCCCCTTCATGATGAAAGTCTTATCTTTTTCAAAAGTTGGTGGGCATCTTCTAGTACAACAGAAAGTGGAGACGGGGAACCTTGGTGTAGTGTAGTGGGAACCTTGCACTAGTTCTTATCTTATTCATGAGTGCTTCTCGTGGGTGTTTTTTCAGGCCACTGGTTCATTGATCTGCTCGTTAGTGGCGGTCTCAATTTGGTCAGTGTATTTCTGATAGCAAGTGACGGTTTGGAAGCATGTCAGCTCTTGGCTAAAATCCGGTAACCCAATAGTGTGGTGAAGAATCCTGTGCGTCCCGTAATCGTTCAAGTTGGGTCCTCCAACTATACAAATCAATGGCAGACTCTCACTGTAAGCTCCCGCGATAGCATTGAGAACACTGAGCCCACCCACAGTGAAAGTAACAACACACGCCCCGACTCCCCGAGACTGGGCGTAGCCGTCAGCAGCGTACCCGACGTTGAGTTTGTTGCAGCAGCTGATGTTGGTGAGCCCGGGCTCGGCGATGAGGTGGGCAATGAGGGTTAAGTTCAAGTCACCGGGGACAGTGAACACGTCGGTGACGCCGATTTGGACGAGTCGGTGGGCGATGTGGCCACCCAGAGTGGCGTCAGAGGAGTTGACGGTGGAGGGGGCAAAGCTTTGGATTGCTAAAGCGGCGCTGTTCGGTAGGCTGTCGACGTCAGTGCACGCAGGCTTGCAGACGTCGAGGGAACCGATTTTGGTGTCTATAGGTTTTTGAACTGGGTTTTGATCGTACTAAAAAACCGTTCTTGAAAACTATTCGGAAAACAGAAAATATGGGAACTTTGCAATGGGATTTGAAGACTGCGATTTGGGTTTTTCTGGGATTTATGGAATTTGGTTTTTTGCATATCCACAGTGGAGACAGGTGGTTTGATGAAAAAATGAAAGAGAACCGACATAGCTTTTCGTGTTGATTCCCACGGACGGCGCCAAATGTTGATGAACAAAATCGGCGAGGATTTTGGTACAACATAAAATGTCAAGTTTATGACTTTTGCTAGATTGCTATGATCATTAGTGTGGATAAGTATGCAAATAGATAGAGACAGGGAATCAAACAACACAAGATGTATCGTGGTTCACCCAAGTTGGGCTACATCCACATTAGTGTCGATTCTGTTTCACTATTGTGGATTGCAATGGACAAGCAAGGGAGCTCTCTGTGTGCTGCCCTTTGCTATCTCTCCCCCTCTAATGATTGCGAGGGAGCCCTTTTATAGAATAAGGGTTTCCTCCCCTTTTACATGAATCATGGGCTAAGTAATGAAGCCTAAATAATGAGGCCCAATATATGGTACAACAAGCTATAAAATTAATTAGCAATATAAGAAGTAGCCTAATTATTTACAAGCACATGCAATGTACCGCTTTTTTTTTTTATGTGAGATTGATACTCTCAACAAATTAAATGTTTTGGGGTAATTTTACGCACAATCTTTGGGTGTTTTTTTTTTCCACTGTGGATTATGGATTAAACTCGACAATTGTGATTGTATTTGTAAATTTATGGCATGTCATTACACGGACGTTTTCAATTTCAAGCCTCCAAGTAGAGTTCCGAGGCCATGGATAGAGCTTTAACATGGAGATGAAGTCTCTAAGTTAGGGCTCGTTTGAAAGTATTTTTACACGATTGAAAACATTATTAGAGAAAAAACTGTTATATGCTTCTTGTAAGAATTACTTCAAATGCTTTTCTACGATTCACTTGCATTTTTACTAAAAATTAGTTACAAAATTATTTTCACCAAAAATGTTTTCGACCATGTTAAAAACACTTTTAAACGAGCTCAGCTCTTATTAAATCAATAATAAAAAAGCTAGGCATGTCAACAGAAATGAGCAGTATTGGCCAAATAGTACTACATGCGCTTTAGGTACAAGTTGGTATGTTGCTATGCTTTTGCTGGTGTATTTGCAAACTTCCATGACCAGCTAACGAAACTGTCACTATATCTTTCCCCTGCCGCACCGTTGATGGGTATCGCATCAGAAACCTCCTTCACATCTCCTTCAGTGAGTTTCACTCTCAACGATCCGATATTATCATCGAGATTTTTTATCTTTGTCGTCCCTAAAAGAACACAATGAGATGTAAGTATGCTTCGTTTTCAAGTTTATTAAAAATGGATCGTCCAGTTAGTAAGTTAATACGAACATACCAGGGATTGGTACCACGCCATCACCTTGGCTAAGAATCCAAGCTAGGGCAACTTGTGCAGGGGTGCATCCGTGCTTCTCGGACAACTTTCGTACGTTGCCAAAGATGACCTTGTTGTTCTCCAAGTTGTCTCCTGTGAATCGAGGACAGAAACCTGATACCTGATAACAAAATCAATAGCCATCAAATAACCGTTCTTGTTCACATAATTAAGCATATCGCTACCCCGGAACTCCCTTACCAGAAAATTATTTGTAGGTAGACTTTCGACAACTCCTTTGCCACCAAAAAATCCGCGACCAAGTGGGCTGTATGGCACTATTCCGATTCCAAGCTCCCTGTGGTTCCAACAAAAGCGACAATATTTTCTCACATTGATCAATTGACTAAGATGCGGGAACAATCAACCAGCCACCAAGTAGTTACCTGCAAAGCGGGACAATTTCTTCCTCGATATCTCGAGTCCAAAGGGACCACTCCATTTGTATAGCAGTTAAGGGATGAACTGCATGAGCCCTTCTTATTGTGTCCGGGCTAGCTTCCGATAATCCGATGTACTTAATTTTTCCCTCGTTCACCAGCTTATTTAGCTCCTCCATCTGTCCTTACAAAAATTGTAACTGAGTAACAAAAAAAATGGAAAAAGGCTTCACACTGCACTTCAAAAGTGGGGGAAAATATCTCACTTACAGTGTCCTCTATGGGGACTGTTTTATCGATCCGGTGCTGATAGTAAAGATCAATGTAGTCCACGCCAAGGCGCTTCAGGCTAGCCTCGCAGCAGGAACGGACATATTCAGGACTGCCATTTACTAGTATATGATGAGGTTCAAATTTTACGATACCAAACTTTGTAGCCAACTGAACTTTGTCTCGTGGCAATTGCTTCAATGCCTGAAGTTAAACCGATCGAAGACAGCGTAAATGACTAACATTAAATGCATACCAACAACCCTAGACACTCTTAGACTCTTTTCAGAACCTGCTCCAATTTCGAGTCAAGAGATACTAAACCCTTGCTTGCTGCACAAGGCAGATTAAAACTTTGAATTATGGAAAGACTAATTTCAGAGCACATTACCTTTCCAACCAAAACTTCATTAGTATGAGGTCCATAAACATCTGATGTATCAAAGAATGTAATTCCCTTATCGAATGCGTGCTTGATGATCGATATGCCAAGCTCTTCGGGGAGTGGATCGTTGTAGATTCCAGAGAGCCCCATACACCCAAATCCCAACTTGGAAACCTGCACAACAAATGAATTCACAATTTGCAAAAAATCAATGTGAAATAATGCTAATTTTTATTTGGAGGGAAGCAAAAAACATAACCGAGTTGCAGAAATGATAAGCTGGAAGTAAAGAATCTGAAATGGTTTCACCTCAAATCCCTGAGTTCCGAGTTGCACTCTTGGAATTTGAACTTTCTGCTCCTCCGCCATTCTTCTTCTTCGATCTTCTTTGATCTTGGTGCACTCTTGGAACTCTTTTTGTCCCCTGTTTGGTGAAGTGAGAGCGAACTTATGGGCGTTTTACGCACTAAACTTCATGTCGTCATTGATTACATCAGCTTATCTTTTAGATCACTGCGTGTGTCATTAGCCATTAAGGAACTAAATCCAAAGCTAAACTCGTGAGTGCTATATCAAATATTATTTGGAAGTTTGTTAGTGTCCAAAAGCCTACTTCCAACACCACTTTGTTAATTACCACTTGCATTACCTGCACGGCTGCACCATCTGTCAGATATTGGGTTTTATGATTAAAAAAACCTCGATATTAGTTTAAGAGGGGTAGCATATTTAAACCATTTTTTTCTCATAGATACGATGTGAGATATTCAACAAAAACCATACTCTAATTGCGTGAAACGTTAAAATAATCTCTCTTATTACATATAATTTCCCATTAATGTGCCTGCCATGTATGAGTCCAGTATAATTTTATAAGAAACGGAAATTTTCAGGGATAAGTAGTCCCCGGATCATTGTGTCTGTCCATGAGTGTTACAATTTCGAAATGGAAATTACGCTTAGGAATATGATCTTATTATGATGTTGAAATATCCGTAACTGCTTCATAGACTTCGATTGGATTGCAATTTTCTCGCAGAAACTCTGCAGATTCGATTGTGTATACAAACATTTAAGATGGTCTGTTGCATTCTTTTGCTGGTGTGTTTGCAAACATTTTCAGCTCCGCCCAAATATTAATAAAACGTAAGAGGGACTAAAAATGATAATAAACTGAATGTTGTCCTCAATTGCAAAATGACCCGTTGGTAATTATTATTATTATTTTTGTCCAACATTGGCCATAACAATCAAATGATCAAATATGAGACAATCACATGCAAATCGAAGAAAATGGTAAATTGTACAATGTCTTTTTTACTCTGTTACACGAGAAAAATTCAAAGACATTTTTATCTATCCAAACTCCTTTTATGTTTTAAATCATTCAATTTTCACAACTTGTATTTGCAAGGCACACTTACCAATATGAGGTGACCGACCTTGAGGGTCTGACTCCTCTCAAGACCGGTCTTATTCCCACATATTGAATTCGGAACAATACAATGCTTCAATGCTTAATTTGCTAAACTCAAGCCCACAAAGCATGAATTACAACTACTATAGAAAATCTTTCCAAAGTCCAAAGGAAATTGAAAGAAGAGACATTAAGAAATGGGAACACATAAAGTATAGAACACGAGTTTCAACTTTCATTTGTTATTAACACTGTAAAAACTTCATCTTGAACTCCTCTCCTCCATTTTTTTTTTCTTTATTTTTTTCACACAAAACAGGAGTGCACGATGACGTTCTAGGTGTGTAAATAGCAGCTTCCGTTCACAAAATACTATGTCGTTCAATTCCGACAGTCAGATGGAAACGTTTCCATGTCCTAAAGCTCAGATCTTGGAGTCTTTCGGAGGAGTGTTGGCGAGCTTCCATTGCAGCCCCATCAGGAGGGCATTATCTCTATCACCAGCTACTTGGTCGATCGGTACAGCATCAAAAATTTCGTTCAGGTCCTCTTCTTTCAGGCTCACCTTCAAGGAGTCAATGTTTGAATCCAGGTTCTTAATCTTTGTTGTCCCTGCAGTCGAAATTCAAAAACAAATAAACGATGTGTCGATGACGAGTTCTAAATCACAATGTCATATACTTGGAGCTCAAGTAAGATGAACCGAAAGCAGCTTTTCTATTCTATCTAAGACAACCATTATAAGAACAAGCACAAGTTCATTGGCACGGAAACAACGAGCTGCAGATGCAACGTAGCAGGTTTCGCATCAAATGAACTTGATGAGAACAAAAATGTAATGAGGACTCACCCGGGATAGGTACGACATCATTTCCTTGGTGGAGAACCCATGCTAGTGCTAGTTGAGCAGGAGAGCATTCGTGCTTTTTACCGAGGATTTCTATTCGGTTGTACATGTTCTTGTTCTTGTCTAAGTTCTCTCCTATGAACCGGGGATGTGAGGCCTTACAAAACGAAGAAAAACAACATGATTAGAATCAAACCCTACGCTGTCATTTTTCGTTATTCTACAGAACCAACATTTACTTTTACAATGGAATGAGGAGAAGAAATTACCACATAACTATTTGCAGAAACACTTTCAACAACTGCTTTGCCACCGAAAAAACCACGACCAAGTGGACTATATGGAACTATTCCGATGCCAAGCTCCCTATACACGATAGCATTGAACAAAATGATTCACAAAAACTGCGATGAACTATACATACAAGGCCATCTTCAAAAGCATTCCCTTTTTTACTTAACAGAAACGGAATGATGGAAACAATTCATGGTACCAGTTTTGCATAACTCAGAGTCTCAGATTGGATTTTGAACATACCTGCAAAGTGGAACAATGTCTTCGTCAATATCACGAGTCCAGAGGGACCACTCGATTTGTATAGCTGTGATCGGATAAATTGCGTGTGCCCTCCTTATTGTGTCCGGGCTGGCCTCAGATAACCCGATATACTTTACTTTTCCTTCTTCCACAAGTTTCTTCAGCTCACCCACCTAAACTCCACGAAAAACAAACGTATCTAATCAGTTTATACACAAGTTTGGTGCTTTAGTTGATTGAGGAGGAGAATGACGTACAGTTTCCTCTATAGGCACTGAAGTATCCACCCGGTGGTAGTAATACAGATCAATGTAGTCCACATCAAGACGTTTCAAGCTCCCCTCGCAGGATGAGCGGACATACTCGGGAGTTCCTTTCGCTGAAACAACAGGAGGATCCACCTGTCCAACAATTCCAAACTTTGTAGCCACTTGAACTTTCTCCCTTGGCAACTGCTTCAAGGCCTAAATTACGCAACGTTGCAGTTAGAATCACCGAACATAACAACCGCGAAAGGTAACGGTATCTGCATTTTTCTGCTCCGTCATACAAAACTCATATAAAAACATAGAGACATATACATTCAGTAGTGCAAACACATACCTTCCCAAGAAGAACTTCGTTCGTATGAGGTCCGTACACATTAGCTGTGTCAAAGAAAGTGATTCCTTTGCTGAAGGCATGTTTTATGATTGCGATACCATCCTCATCGGCAACAGGAGAGTTATAAATCCCACTCAGGCCCATGCATCCAAACCCCAATTTTGAAACCTGATTAACAAAGAAAATAAAAATTTTGCAACAAATCAGGAAAAAAATGGTAGAAATATATTAAAAAAAAAATTGAGCTACTTCCAACCACAGAAGGTAAGCATCTAAATCAACCTCTGCAACAAAGGTTAACCTCAAAACTCAAACGCCTCATTTGATAGAGAGGATTGGCTTGGGTACAACGATTATTCATGAAAAAAAAAGTTGTCCCTTTTAATTCTATCGTTTTGTAGGGACTTGGAGGGATATATTTTCTTCGTGATTAACCTTCAACATGGACAAAATCTTCTCATCTATTTCTTCCCTTAAAATGCCTTAAATGAAACGAATAGTCCTATTGAAATTAGTCCTCCCTATCAACCAAGGCCTAATGAAAATGGAGCCTAGAAAGCATTGAAAGAGGCAAAACTCTTAAGTCTCATTTAGAGTCAAGGATTGGATCAGATTGGATAACTCAGTAGATTTAACGGATGTTGAAAGAAAATAAATGTCAAATTCCAAATTTGGTCTCAACCGAAGATAAGAGATTGGTCACGAGGGAAACTTTTCCCTTCCAATAGGATTTGGAGGTTTTCTTTGTGACTAATCCATCTTGCATTCTTCATTCAACATACATTGAATCTAAAGAGTCTAATCCAATCCAATCATTGACACCAAAACAAGCCCTTAATTCTCTTTCTTTTACCAAAAAATGGAGATTTGCAAACTGTAGGCAAATTTGTTGAGTTAAATACTACACAACCAACCATTTATTCACTTTCAAAACTTAATCTGAGAAACAAAAGACATAAATCGAAACACTTTCAGAATCAAAAAATGGATTAATTAATTAATTCATACCTCAAATCCACAGTTTCCAAGTTGCACTCTTGGAATCTGTATTCCCATCTCCTCAGCCATACTGTTCCCCTCCCTCTCTGAACTTCTTCAAAAAAAAAAAAATATAAAAAAAATATAAAAAAAGCCAAATGAGAGAATATATTTATATGATTTGAAATCGCAAACTGCTGACCATTATTAGCCTAAATAACAATCAAGTCTATAGCTGCCAACATTGACCAAGTGATTTTTCGTTGCAGACAAGGCCAGGATAAGATATATTATTGACACTCCCTCCCACCTCATTGGATCACAGACTTTGGTCTGTTTGCAGCAAAGAAGTCAATTTTTTCTTCTTAGAGTGATTTCCGTACGTTGTTTTTTAACTTCCGTACAATCTTCTTAAATTTTAACAATTGATTTTTCTTTAATTTGTTCAATCTAATGACAAAAAAAAAAAAAAATAATAATAATAATACATACAGTAAGTGAAAACGGTGTGCATAAATCGTTTTTATTTCCTTTATGCATACGGGAATAAATCTGATTTTTTTTTTTCAACACATACAATAAAGAAAAATATGGATTGAAAATTTGTGTGTCCAAAGACATAATGCGAGATATTACTTTTTACCTCTCAAGTCCTTGGCTACCCAAATTGACTTTAGAAACTTTGGACCTTTCTCTCGCTCTCTAAAACAAACGTAAAAAAATGAGAAAAAGAAAAACAAGGAAATGCACCAGCCAGGAATCGAACGCGGGTCTGTACCGTGGCAGAGTACTCTTCTACCACTAGACCACTGGTGCGAACATGTCGATTTCAGCTCCCGCCTTATTATTGCCTCGACAGAAAGTGGAGTGAAAGGTGCCGGAAAGGAAATTACACCGAATGATGTCCGTATTTGCAAAAGGACACATTGGCAATTATAAATTTATAATCAGTAATACGACAAACGACGCGCGCGCGCGCCGGGGGGGGGGGGGGGGGGGGGGGGGCGGTCGAAATAAAAATATTGCAAAATACATAATGTCTTTTCTACCCGACTCCAAGATGTAAAAGTGAACGCTGCTTGGCTGCTGAAGTTTCAGCAGGAGTTCCTGAACTATTCAGCAGCCAAGTATTTTCTTGTAAAAGTAAAAGCAGATGGCATTTTTGACCATCCAAACTTAGTTACGACCATGTTGAAGCATAAAATATTACAAAATCTTGAGGAAGTGGCACCGTGTTTCTTTTTTTAAGCCTAGCACGTGAACAAGATAAATTGAGTAACTTAGAATACGTGTAGTCTTTGACTTCACACAAAGGATAACTTGCTTTAATACCGTTAAGAAAGTCGAAGTTTAGTCATAAAATTATTTAGCAATATAGAAAGTAACCCAATTATTCAGAAGCACATGCAAAGTACCTCTTTTTTCGATATGAGATTGATACTCTCAACAGATTAAACGTTTTAGGGTAATTTTAAGCACAATCTTTTGAGTGTATTTTCTTTTCTTTTCACTTTGGATTATGGATAAAACTTCAGAATTGTGATTGTATTTGTAAATTTATGGCAGGTCATTACATGGACGTTTTCGATTTCAAGCCTCCAAGTAGAGTTACGAGGCCATGGATAGAGCTTTAACATGGAGATGGAGTCTCTAAGTTAGGGATTGTTTTAAAGTATTTTTAAACAATTGAAAACGTTTTCAGAGAAAAAAACTTGTTATGTGCTTCTTATAGGAATTACTTCAAATGCTTTTCTACGATTCACTTGCATTTTTATTAAAAATTGGTTACAAAATTATTTTCCCCAATAGTGCTTTCGACTATGTTAAAAACACTTTTAAACAAGCTCAGCTCTTATTATATCAATAATAAAAAAGCTAGGCATGTAAACAGAAATGAGCAGCATTGGCCATGCACTTTAGGTACAAATTGGTATGTTGCTATGCTTTTGCTGGTGTATTTGCAGACTTCCATGACCAGCTATTCAAACCGTCACTATATCTTTCCCCTGCCGCACCGTTGACCGGTATCGCATCAGAAACCTCCTTCACATCTTCTTCAGTGAGTTTCACTCTCAACGATCCGATATTATCATCGAGATTTTTTATCTTTGTCGTTCCTAAAAGAATACAATGATATGTAAGTATGCTTCGTTTTCAAGTTTATTAAAAATGGTATGTCTAGTTAGTAAGTTAATACGAACATACCAGGGATTGGTACCACGTCATCACCTTGGCTAAGAATCCAAGCTAGGGCAACTTGTGCAGGGGTGCATCCGTGCTTCTCGGACAACTTTCGTACGTTGCCAAAGATGACCTTGTTGTTCTCCAAGTTGTCCCCTGTAAATCGAGGACAGAAACCTGATACCTGATAACAAAATGAATAGCCATCAAATAACCGTTCTTGTTCACATAATTAAGCATATCGCTACCCGGGAACTCCCTTACCAGAACATTATTTGTAGGTAGACTTTCGACAACTCCCTTGCCACCGAAAAATCCGCGACCAAGTGGGCTGTATGGCACTATTCCGATTCCAAGCTCCCTGTGGTTCCAACAAAAGCGACAATATTTTCTCACATTGATCAATTGACTATGATGCGGGAACAATCAACCAGCCACAAAGTACCTGCAAAGCGGGACAATTTCTTCCTCGATATCTCGAGTCCAAAGGGACCACTCCATTTGTATAGCAGTTATGGGATGAACTGCATGAGCCCTTCTTATAGTGTCCGGGCTAGCTTCCGATAATCCGACGTACTTAATTTTTCCGTCATTCACCAGCTTCTTTAGCTCCTCCATCTGTCCTTACAAAATGTTGGATTAGTGGCCAAGTGGACAAATGTCCAAGAAAACTTTAGGTGATTAAACAAAACAAAAGAAAAAATAATGGACAACACATTCCTTGTTTTGGGGAGGAAAATGGGAAAAGCAACATCACCTTTCATTATTGTGTTTGTTCTCAAAAACCACCCGTGGGTGTTGGTTCAAGAGCAATATAGAGAACTCATTTCAGAGAGAAGAAAAAGGTGGAGAGAAAAAAGAGAGCTCATTCATTCGGTTTTGGCAGAAAGAAGAGAGAAGAAAGAGCTCCTTTTTGCAGAGAGCAAGGGAGCTGCAAAGAGAGAGAAGAGAAGCTGCTGCTTCATTCGGTTAGTAATCATCTACCAAAATAGTTGTTGTTGTAATAGCTTTGAGCTATATGTATAGAGAAGAAATTATTCATTATATTTCTTTCTCTATTTGTTTCTTTGGTGTGTGAGAGCTATTGGGGGTATTGGGCTTTTGGGTTGTGAGATTGCCAACACTTTGTAAACTCCCATTTGGTTGATAGTGGATTATTGGGTGAGCTCCTATTGCTCCGAGGACGTACTCCAGTTACACTGACTGTGGAGGAACCTCGTTAAAATCTTTGTGTCTTTTATATTTTGTTCTTGCATTTTCATTTGATAAATTTCCTGTGGGCTAGCTTGAGTTGGTTCCATTTAGTTTGGTGCTATCCTAGCACAACAATTGGTATCAGAGCACTGGTCTCTTGGGTACTGTCTAATTGCCAAAAATGTCAGACGGGCAAGATGAGAATCCTTTTGGAAGCAGCTCCGGATTTGCAAGAACTACGGTGCAAAATGCAAAGTTCGAAGTTGAAAAGTTTGATGGCACAAACAACTTTGGGATGTGGCAATGTGAGGTCAAAGATGTGTTGGCTCAACAAGATCTACTTGCCGCTTTGGGAGAGAAGCCGGAAGCTATGTCGAAGCCGGAATGGGAGAAATTAAATTTGTGGGCTTGCTCTTCAATTCGGTTGTGCCTTGCAAAAACTCAGAAGTATTTTGTGATGCGGGAGACTTTGGCAAGTGCGTTGTGGCAAAAATTGGAAGACAAGTATATGACGAAGAGTGCAGAGAACCGGCTACACTTGAAGAAAAAGCTCTACCGCTTCCAATACAAAGAAGGTACAAAAATGATTAGACACCTTGATGTTTTTAATAAGTTGATTGCCGACTTGTTAAATTTAGATGAGGATATTAAGGATGAAGATAAGGCCTTAATATTGTTGAATTCCTTGCCGGACTCTTATGAGCATTTTGTTACCACTATTATGCATGGTAAAGAAACTGTGAAATTTGAAGATGTGTCAAATGCCTTGATGAATTATGAAATGAGGCATAGAGATAAAAATCATGATAGTACCTCGGAAGCTTTATTTGTTAGAGGTAGATCATCGGAGAGAAGATCGTCTTCTAGTAGGAAAAAATCACAGTCTCGACCTAGAGGAAACTCTAAAGGTAGAAAACCTTTGGAAAGGGATGAATGTGCCTTTTGTCATAATAAGGGTCATTGGAAGAAAGATTGTCCTAGGTTGAAGACCAAAGGAAAAGAAAGCTCTGAAGCTAATGTTGCTGAGGTTGAAACTGATTTTTCTGATTTCGCTTTAACCACTTCCTCATCATTTGATTGTGCTACTAAGTGGGTGTTGGATACGGGTTGTACTCATCATATGACTCCTCACAAGGATTGGTTTTCAAGCTTGAAAGAGTTTGATGGCGGTGTTGTGTTCATGGGAGATGACAATCCTTGCACAACAAAAGGGATTGGTACAGTTCGTTTGAAGTTGCATGATGGCATGGTTAAAGAGTTGACAGGTGTTCGGTATGTACCGAATTTGAAGAAAAATCTTATTTCTTTGGGAACTTTGGAAGCCAAGGGCTTCAGGTTTCATTCAGATGGGCAGACATTGAAGGTGACTTATGGTGCACTTGTTGTGATGAAAGCTCCTCGATGTGGTCATTTGTATTTATTGCAAGGAAGCATTGTGACAGGTGAAGCATCTGTAGTCTCAGAAAATATGGGCACATCCGATTCTGATACTACTAGATTGTGGCATATGAGATTAGGCCATGCCGGTGAGAAAGCTTTACAAGGGCTTGTGAAACAAGGTCTTCTAAAAGGTGCCACGACTTGTAAGCTTGATTTCTGTGAACATTGTGTCTTGGGGAAGCAAACTAGAGTGAAGTTTGGTACTGCTGTACATCAGACGAAGGGCATTCTTGATTATGTGCATTCGGATGTTTGGGGTCCTACAAAGACGTCCTCTTTGAGTGGTAGACATGGGTTCGTGACCTTTGTTGATGATTATTCAAGAAGGTCTTGGGTCTACACTATGAAGCACAAGAGTGAGGTGTTGAGTATTTTCTTGGGTTGGAAGAAAATGGTTGAGAACCAGACTGGGAGAAAGATTAAGATTTTGAGATCGGATAATGGTGGTGAATACACATCCGACCCTTTCTTTAAAGTTTGCAAAGAAGAAGGGATTGTAAGACATTTCAGTGTCAAGGGAACTCCACAACAAAATGGAGTTGCAGAAAGATTGAATCGAACCTTGCTTGAGAAGGTTAGATGCATGTTATCTCAGTCGGGTTTGAGCAAGTCGTTTTGGGCAGAGGCAGTTACTTATGCATGTCACATCATCAACCGATTACCCTCAGCTGCTGTTCAGAGTAAGACGCCAATGGAGGTATGGACTGGAAAACCTTCTACTGATTATGATTATATTCGTATTTTTGGTTCACCTGCTTATTTTCATGTAACTGAAAATAAACTTGATCCTAGAGCCAAAAAGGCTATCTTTCTTGGTTTTAGTAGTGGTGTCAAAGGTTACAGGTTATGGTGCCCGGAGATGAAGAAACTTGTAATCAGCAGAGATGTGACATTTGATGAAGAAAATATGTTTAGAGACTCTGAAAAGAATGTGAAAGATGTCCAACAGGTGGAGCTTGAGAAAGTTGCCTCTAGTACTTCAAATCCTATTTCCGCTGATGTCGAAGCCACTACAAGTGAAGAAGTGGGAGACCATGAGGATGTTGAAGAATTTGAACTTGAAGATTCTATTCAAGTTGAAGAGCAAGTTTCACCTCAAGAGTCTATTGCCAAGAACAGAGGAAAGAGAAATATTACCAAGCCAGCTCGATATAGTGACTATGTTGCTTTTGCTCTTCCTATTATCACTGATGAAATTCCATCCAATTTTGAGGAAGCCATTGAGAGTGAGGAAAAGGAGAAGTGGTGCAATGCCATGGGTGATGAGATGAATTCTCTCTTGAAGAACAAGACTTGGGAGTTAGCTAAATTGCCTAAGGGTAAGAAAGCTATTGGTTGCAAATGGGTGTATGCCAAGAAGGAAGATGCTGATGAGAAAAGCAATGTCAGATTCAAAGCAAGATTAGTTGCTAAAGGGTATGCACAAAAGGAGGGCATTGACTACAATGAAATCTTTTCTCCAGTTGTGAAGCACTCCTCAATTCGCATTATGTTAGCTCTTGTTGCACAATATGATCTTGAGCTTGTGCAACTCGATGTGAAGACGGCTTTCCTACATGGTGATTTGAATGAAGAGATCTATATGTGTCAACCGGATGGGTATAAAGTGAAAGGGAAAGAGAATTTGTTTTGTAAGTTGAAGAAATCACTTTATGGCTTGAAGCAATCTCCAAGACAATGGTATTTGAGGTTTGATAAATTTATGAGAGGCCAAAATTATTCTAGAAGTCAAGATGATCATTGTGTGTACTTCAAGAAGTTGCAAGATGGGTCTTTCATTTATTTATTGATATATGTTGATGATATGTTGATTGCCTCAAAGAATGTCGAAGAGATTGAGAAATTGAAGAAGCAAATGAAGAATGAGTTCGAGATGAAGGATCTTGGTGAAGCAAAGAAGATCCTTGGCATGGAGATCACTAGAGACAGAGAGAAAGGTTTGGTATGCTTGAATCAAAGACAATACCTTGAGAAGTTGATTCGGAAGTTTGGAGTTCATGATTCAACCAAACCGGTTAGTACCCCTTTGGCTCCTCATTTTAAATTAAGTTCTCTACAGTGTCCTAAAACTGATAAAGAGAAGCTGCAAATGAAAGATATACCATATGCAAATTTGGTTGGTAGTTTGATGTATGCAATGGTATGCTCTAGACCGGATATTGCTCATGCAGTTGGCATGGTGAGTCGATATATGCATAATCCAGGTAAAGAGCATTGGCAAACAGCTAAGTGGATATTGAGATATCTCCATGGTACTCGAGATATTGGTTTATGCTTTGAGAGGGATGACTCTGGTATTGGTCATTTTGCTGTTGGTTATGTTGATTCAGATTATGCAGGTGATCTGGATGGAAGGAAGTCTACTACAGGCTATGTATTTACTATGGCTAAAGGGCCAGTTTGTTGGAGGTCCACTTTGCAGTCGTCTGTTGCCTTGTCTACTACAGAGGCTGAATATATGGCAGTTGCTGAAGCTATAAAGGAGGCCATTTGGATACATAGACTGATTAGAGATTTGGGGATTGATCAGAAGCAGGTGGAGGTACATTGTGATAGTCAGAGTGCCATTTATTTGGCTAAGTATCAGGTTCATCATGCGAGGACCAAGCACATAGATGTGCGTTATCACTTTGTTCGTGAAGTAGTTGGTGAAGGGGAGATCATTCTCCAGAAGATTCCAACTAAAGACAACCCCGCTGATATGTTGACTAAGGTTGTTGGTGTAGCCAAGTTTGTTCATTGCTTGAACTTGGCTCACATTTTGCTTATATAAAGAAGGCGTTGAGCAGTAGGAGTTTTGGAGAATTGGCTCGGCATGAGTTGTTCTCTTGCTAGTGTTTGGGAGTGATTTTTTGTGTCAATTGTGTTGGTTGGCTTATCATGGCGTTTTCGGAACTTGGCCAAGGTGGAGATTGTTGGATTAGTGGCCAAGTGGACAAATGTCCAAGAAAACTTTAGGTGATTAAACAAAACAAAAGAAAAAATAATGGACAACACATTCCTTGTTTTGGGGAGGAAAATGGGAAAAGCAACATCACCTTTCATTATTGTGTTTGTTCTCAAAAACCACCCGTGGGTGTTGGTTCAAGAGCAATATAGAGAACTCATTTCAGAGAGAAGAAAAAGGTGGAGAGAAAAAAGAGAGCTCATTCATTCGGTTTTGGCAGAAAGAAGAGAGAAGAAAGAGCTCCTTTTTGCAGAGAGCAAGGGAGCTGCAAAGAGAGAGAAGAGAAGCTGCTGCTTCATTTGGTTAGTAATCATCTACCAAAGTAGTTGTTGTTGTAATAGCTTTGAGCTATATGTATAGAGAAGAAATTATTCATTATATTTCTTTCTCTATTTGTTTCTTTGGTGTGTGAGAGCTATTGGGTGTATTGGGCTTTTGGGTTGTGAGATTGCCAACACTTTGTAAACTCCCATTTGGTTGATAGTGGATTATTGGGTGAGCTCCTACTGCTCCGAGGACGTACTCCAGTTACACTGACTGTGGAGGAACCTCGTTAAAATCTTTGTGTCTTTTATATTTTGTTCTTGCATTTTCATTTGATAAATTTCCTGTGGGCTAGCTTGAGTTGGTTCCATTTAGTTTGGTGCTATCCTAGCACAACACAAAAATTGTAACTGAGTAACAAAAAAAATGGAATAAGGCTTCACACTGCAGTTCAAAAGTGGGGGAAAATATCTCACTTACAGTGTCCTCTATGGGGACTGTTGTATCGATCCGGTGCTGATAGTAAAGATCAATGTAGTCCACGCCAAGGCGCTTCAGGCTAGCCTCGCAGCAGGAGCGGACATATTCAGGACTGCCATTTACTAGCATCTGATGAGGTTCAATTTTTACGATACCAAACTTCGTAGCCAACTGAACTTTGTCTCGTGGCAATTGCTTCAATGCCTGAAGTTAAACCGATCGAAGACAGCATAAATGACTAACATTAAATGTATACCAATTTCGAGTCAAGAGATACTAAACCCTTGCTTGCTGCACAAGGCACTATGGAAAGACTAATTTCAGAGCACATTACCTTTCCAACCAAAACTTCATTAATATGAGGTCCATAAACATCTGATGTATCAAAGAAAGTAATTCCCTTATCGAATGCGTGCTTGATGATCGATATGCCAAGCTCTTCGGGGAGTGGATCGTTGTAGATTCCAGTGAGCCCCATACACCCAAATCCCAACTTGGAAACCTGCACAACAAATGAATTCACAATTTGCATAAAATCAATGTGAAATAATGCTAATTTTTATTTGGAGGGAAGCAAAAAACATAACCGAGTTGCAGAAATGATAAGCTGGAAGTAAAGAATCTGAAATGGTTTCACCTCAAATCCCTGAGTTCCGAGTTGCACTCTTGGAATTTGAACTTTCTGCTCCTCCGCCATTCTTCTTCTTCGATCTTCTTTGATCTTGGTGCACTCTTGGAACTCTTTTTGTCCCCTGTTTGGTGAAGTGAGAGCGAATTTATAGGCGTTTTACGCACTAAACTTCATGTCGTCATTGATTACATCAGCATATCTTTTAGATCACCGCGTGTGTCACTACTCATTTAGGAGGAGCCGGCTTATCTGTCCTTCTACTTCCTATACACTCACATTCTTTCTTATTTTGTACGGTCACAGTTAAGTCACGTCAACATTATTAGAATTAATTTTTTTAATGTAAAAATATGATTTTTTTTGTTAAAATCAACAATGCCGTGGCTTTTAGTTAAAACTCTTATTTTATTTAGCATTTTATCCTTTCTCTACGTGTTGATCATCCTGTGTTGCCCTTTTGCTTCGGTCTTGCATGCCCTCCAGCTGGATCTTTGGAATTTTTCATTGGTTTCGATCACCCATCCCCTCCATCTGACTCATCATTATCCCCCCAACTAATTCCTCTTCCCCTCACTCTCACGCCTAATTCACTTCCTCTCTACACCCCATTAAGGGCTGGTTTGGTATTGCTGTGCTTTGAAAAAAAAGCTGCTTTTGTTGTGCTGTGAAAAAAAACGGCTGTGAAAAAAAGCCAGCAGAGTGTTTGGTAAACTTTTTTGTGAAAGTGCTTTTGGAAAAAAAAGCAGTATGATAGTGTTTGGTAAACTTTTATGTAAAACAGCTGTGACTGTGTAAAATGACCAAAAAGGGTATAATACTAGATGTGCCATTAATTTAATTTTCTTAACCAATAAAGGTGAATTACTAAATATACTTTATTTGTAAAACAAACATATTTATAAACTTTATCTTAAATATTAATTAGTATGACAAACTACTTCAATTGAAATATTTTAGACTGAATAGTTAGAATTCATTAGTACAATATTGTTAATGTACTTAAAAGTCTAATTAGATACATTCATCAAATTTTATTATTAAATTTAATCAAATACTAATATTTTACCTTTTTTCTTCTTTCTAGAATCATCTTCTTTCAACTTTTTTTTCTTTGTTCGACATCTTCTCTCTATCTAAACCTCTCTTTTCTCTGTACCTCTGTCTTCTCCCATCTTCCTTTTTTCTTCCGATCCACCTCAAATTACTCTGGCCTCCTTCTTATTTTTTAAAGTTTGAAACTTTGTATTTATTTTGTTTTGCCTCAAAGAAAACGGCATGGAGCGGGTGCTGGAGCTGCGGGTAATTGGAGCGAGCTAAAACTTTGTATTTATTTTGGAATTGAGGGCTCGAGGACTTTCTAGGAGAGGGCACAGAAGTGCTTAGGCTTAAAGCTGTGGTGTGGCGTTGGAGAAAGAGGTGCAGCGACGGCGGTTGTGCGGAGAGAAACGAAAAAGAGGAGGAGGAAGAAGTGCAGCGGCGGGAGGGAAGAGGGTTTTTTGTGATAGAGAAAGAGAGAGTGCAGAGTGTAGGATCGGGAGAAGGAGAAAGGAGAAAGGAGGGGGCAGTTTTGGTAAATTGAAAAAATTCATTAATGGGTACTGTAGCTCCGCGTTTTGGAAAAAATAAGCGGCTTCTGGAAGCTGCAAAATGCAGCTTCCACTTTTTGGCTTTTTTTCATGTGAAACTTTGAAATTAAGCTATTTTGGGATGTTTACCAAACACCAAAATTCTTACCAGCTTTTTTTCATGGTAGCTTTTTTAAAAAGCACCTCAACCCCAAACTGGGGCTAAGACTCCCCCATCTCCCAACACTATCACTTTCTCTTATCCATCGAAGAAATTTTTCATTGTAATCGAAATATGAATGGTACTTATGTGTTTTTATACAGGGTTAGAAATTTTAATTTTTAAATTATTAATATTTTAATACATATATCGTATATATTGTATAATGACACGTGATATATCATCTTGTGTTTTGATCATATTAAAAAATCTCTCCATCCCTCGCCACTCTCTGCCTCTCGCATCTGTCCCCCCTCTGCAACTCTCCTTCTCCCTCTCGACAAAACCGAGAACCACCAAATTCCAGTTTTTTTAGTGATTTCCAAAAAACGCAGTCTGCAATACCTGTTCCGTCTTGATTTGAAGAAGATTTCTCAAGCGACTGTAATTTCACGGTAAGTTGGCTTAAAGCAGTTCCAAAATTTGGGATTGTGTGGGATATTTTCAGGTTTTTCTGACTTCTGTGTTTTGGGATTGTCATCCTTTGTGTTTTGGAATGGCCATGAACATTCTCCGGGAAAAGTAATGCAATCAGCCATTCAAATTTACATTTTCTTTGCCCTCTCTAATGCAAATATATTTATGCTAATTCATTGGTTTTTTATCATTTCAAATTTGCAGTATTATTTTGAGGACGGATATGATCTGGTCAAGTTCATCAAGCTGGTGCAACAAGCAGGCCTATCTGGTTTTTGTTCTGTTTCTGAAACAGGGGATTCCCAGTTCGGCTGAAATATATCTCCGGAATCGCTTTTCGAAGGACAATGAGCCTTTCAAGGTGGGATATTATAAATCTTCCGTTTACTCCAATTGCAATTTAATTTGTTTAATAAATAATTTTGAAGCTAAATTTAATTTCTAATTATCTGTTATGAAGGCGGCAATGCAAAAATTTACAGAGAAGATTATCAGCATGATAAGAATAACAACATTCTCACAGCTAATAATTTACATATCCCGGAAAAAAGACCCATTTCTTGACAATATGTGCTTATCAACAATTTTTAAACATTTTAAAAGAAATCATACAAAGCTAATTGTCAGATTGCAAGATATTTTGAAATACATTACTGCAGTACAACCTTTGGAAAAAAAAAAAAAAAAAAGGAACTTTAACGAAAAGTTTTCAATACTGTTGTCTTTAACGAAAAACTATATTTTTACACTAAAAAGTCAATATTGGTACTATTTACTTTACTCTTTATTTGTTCTTATCATTAAAATTCAAAATTTTCAAGCCTTTTTTTGTTAATTTTCTTTTAAAAAAAAATGGTTGCCAATGAAAGATTTGAGACCAAAAGTTAAATTTGTATTGAAAATATGAGGTACAAAGTATAATACAGCAATTTATAAAAGGATGATTACCCCTTCTTTTTTTGACCTTTTTAAAGTTAAATTTGTATTAAATGTATTTGAAAACTGAATGAAAAAAGTATCCAATTTTTTAGCAATTAAAAAAAATACCTCAATAATTACAGTTTTATTCCAATTTGTAAGCAAGGGAAAAAAAAAAACTCCAAAGTTTCAATGAAGAGAGAGTTAGAAATTCTGAGTATTTTATACCAAATATTATTTGGAAGTTTGTTAGAGTCCTAAATTATATTAAAACGGTGAAATTATCAAAAAGACGGGTCAATGGTCCACTTCGAATAACACATTGTTAATTACCATGTGCACAACCCATTAAGTTTAGGGTTTTATCACAAAAGGCATTTGTATTAGTTTAGAAGTGGTTAAGATATTTAAACTCTTCTTTTCTCATGAATACGATCGATGAAAGATATTTCAACAAAAACCATATTCTAAGTGCGTGAAATGTTAAAATAATCTCTCTGTGCCTGCCCTGTATGAGTCCAGTATAATATGATAAGAAAACGGAAATTTTCATAGCAGCAGTTTCCAGGATAAGTAGTCCCCGGATCTTTGTGTCTGTCCATGAGCGTTACAATTTCGAAAAGGAAATTACGCCTAGGAATGATCTTATTATGATGTTGAAATATCCATAACTGCTTCAAAGACTTCGATTGCGTTGCAATTTTCTCACAGCAACTGTGCAGATTCGATTGTGTGTTCAAACATTTAAGATGGTCTGTTGCATTCTTTTGCTGGTGTGTCTGCAAATTTCCCCACTGACTCAACGGGCTCGCCACAACTATCAAAGAAAAACTGAGGCTGGGACACGCTAATCACGTCATCTGCAACGCATTTCTGATATTATCTGTGTTGATTCTCTCAACTTCACGCAATTGTCCTAGTAGGGCAACTCTACCGACTCATCTTTCGTTACTGGTAAGTTACACGTTTTAGTTTTATTTCGTTTTGCTTTTTTTTTGACATTTTTTTCTCTAGTTTTTCCCTTCTTGTTTATCTAGTTCATAAAAGATGTAGAAAATCATTTGATACGTGAAACATGAAATGTGATTAAAAAGTGTACGAAATTAAGCTTAAATCAGCACACAATTAACTGAGAACAGTTTTTATTAGTACCAAAAAAAAAAAAAAGGCTTAAGCATCCAACAGAACTGGGCAGCATTCACCAAAGGTTCTCAAACCGTGCAGCAATTGGAACTTTAGTTGCACTTTCTAACAACAATCAGAACCAAACAAACATAAACACCTTACAGCATTTCAATTTCTTACAAATATTAGCTGCATAGTAAAAATTCTTACACGAAATGCGCAGACCCGATCACATACACGAACATTTAAGATGGTCTTCCTCCATCTCTTTGCGGTGTATCTGCGAACTTCCAAGAGCAGGGGATGAAAATTTCAGGTACATTATTCCCCGCCGCCGCATCCAGTGGTATCATATCTGAAATCTCTTTTACATCTTCTTTTGTGAGCCTCACTTTAAGGGATCCAGTATTATCATCAAGATTTTTCACCTTAGTTGTCCCTACAAGAAAACACAAGGGAAAGTCAGCAACTGGAAAAAAAAAATCCAGCAATGTTTCTACTTCATTGCATTAGTAAAACTCATCAAATACCCTAAACCCTAGAGGCTAGATCGGGAAGGTAAGGGGCACGCACCGGGGATAGGTACCACATCATCGCCTTGACGACGAATCCAGGCAAGTGAAAGTTGTGCAGTGCTGCATCTATGCTTTTCAGCCAACTTTTGTATTCTACCATATATAATCTTGTTCTTCTCAAGGTTGTCTCCTTGGAAACGAGGATGCCCATACTGAGAGCAAGATTGATTCGTCAAATCATATAATAATTAGAACGAAGGAGCTTCATACATAAATTCTGTGACATAGATTACCAGAAGACTACTTGCAGGTAGACTCTCCACAACTGCCTTGCCACCGAAGAATCCAGAACCGAGAGGGCCGTATGGCACTATCCCAATTCCTAGTTCCCTAATGTTCAACAAGGACAGCACAATTCTTGTCATACATACAAAGGGGGGAAGCGAATACATGTAGCGTGTGAAAAGATGGTAAAAATAGATGCTAACATCTTCGTTCTAGGGCAAGTTAATGCAGACAGAAAAAATGTAATGCACCAACAAGCTAATATGCTAGCCATTATGCACATATTGTATATATAACATCGAATTCAAACCACCCCCCTTCTCTCTCTCTTTTCTCCTCTGTTTTGAGTGATAATTTGATCGTTTTAGTTTCATTAAACGCAACCAATGCCATATGCTGTTGATGTACTAGGGTTTCCGAAAACACCTATCAATGCATAATTATGATTTTTGCACAGGATTTTCAAATCGGATAGTAAGATGAGGAGGGTTACCTGCAAAGTGGGACAATTTCTTCCTCAATTCCACGAGTCCAAAGCGACCACTCCATTTGTATAGCAGCAATGGGATGAACTGCATTTGCCCTCCTTATTGTGTCTGGACTAGCTTCAGACAATCCAATGTACTTTATTTTCCCCTCATCCACCAGCTTCTTCAGTTCCTCCATCTACCCTTATACCACAATAGCAAGTACTAATAGTTATAAAATAAGAAATCTTCAACTTCAAATATATTTTGTTGAGTGAAAAAGGGTTAACGCTTACAGTATCCTCAATGGGGATGGATGTATCCACGCGGTGCTGATAGTAAAGATCGATGTAGTCCACACCAAGGCGCTTCAGGCTAGCATCGCAACACGAACGGACATACTCAGGAGTGCCATTTACTACAACGCCATTAGAATCGAATCCTGCAATACCAAACTTCGTAGCCAACTGAATCTGGTCTCGAGGCAATTCCTTCAATGCCTGAAAAACTTTAAATCGTAAACAGCATGCAAACTTGCAAGGAAAGTTAACAAAGACAGGAAAAATGAGCTAATAACGTTTTGAATGAGATTTCGTTGAAGCAACATCCTAAGAACTGATGATTTTTCACCTTATATTTTAGGATTTTGAAGTAGAAGACTTTACCTTTCCAATCAAAACCTCATTAGTATGGGATCCATAAACATCTGCTGTATCAAAGAATGTGATTCCCTTGTCGAATGCGTACTTGATGATTGATATGCCAACCTCTTCAGGTACTGGATCATTGTAGATTCCAGAAAGCCCCATGCACCCAAATCCCAACTGGGAAACCTGCACAACAACAAATGAAATGAAATACACAGAAACTACTATTTACAGCAATTCAAGGAATTTTTCAGTATGACCAGTCACCCTTGACGGCGTGACCGTCACGCAACCACGTTTATTACTAACCATCCTTGACACTTGACAGTGTGACCGCCACACAACGAGACTTATTACCAATCCATCTTTGAAGGCGTGACCGTCACACAATCGTGTATATTACTAGTCCACCTTTGACAATGTGATCGTAATACACCCAAAAAAAAAAAAAATCCCAATAATTAATGGTATGTTTACTTACTTAAAATGAAGGAAGTCGTGAATTCATGAAGTGTAAGTATGAAATCATATTAACTAGGAGTCTAGCACCTTATCAATATAATTCTTGATTTTTCAAGCACGCGCTACAAATCTTAATGTGATATTCACAATTTTTATACCATACGTCTTAGTAAACACATGAAAGTTGGGACTTGAAATAATTATAGTATCTTACTAAATAATTTCAACATCCAAGTAAATATGTCTTCCGAGTAGGACACGAGCCCAAGTTTGTTAAGAAAACTAAGACCAGGACCAAAAAATTAAAACAGTGCTGGACAGACACCTTCCTGTATTCCCGGCACACCAAAACATTAAAATAGTGCTAGACACACGCTCAGTAGGGATTTTTGGGGACCTTTCGCGATCCATCGTCGACAGAGGCCGATGGCGCCTCCACCGCAGATGATGAGAGGACCTCCGCCTCCCTGCCCGGGATTGCCTCCTCTGCCCGGTGGAGTTCCAATTTATGGTCCTCCCCATCCCGGCATGCCTCGTCTCCGCCCAATCCTCAGAACCAGCAGCAGCAGTGATGATCGGTACTTTTTCCGAATGTCTAGTTTTGTGTTTTGAGTGAAAATTCTGATGGTTTGTTGCGGATGATGAGGTAGGTGACTTAGTTATGTGAAAGTCAATTTATTTTCTGGTATTATAACCATTAACTGTGAAAGAACAAGTTCTTCTTGCTGAAAATTGCTCTCTTTATACTCGATGATCGATCGTTTCGAACACGAAAGGGTTCATGAAAGTATCTCTATTTACTCGACAAGGAATAAAATTTCGGAGATGGCGCTTCCCTACAGTGGCAAAAAGCAATCATGTTTATGCGCGGGGATTGATCCACCGATTCTCATACTCTAACGACTAGCCATAAACCTATTAACGCTATCGAAAGCTTAGAGAAACACAATCTAAGCAAGATTTCTTCATTTCGTCGTGTTGATTGAAAGTTAAAAGAATGGAAGTGATAGGGGTTTTACCTCAAATCCCTGAGTTCCTAGTTTCACTCTCGGAATTTGGACTTCCTCCTCAGCCATTCTGCTTCTGCTTTTTTCTCCAATTCTTTTTCCTTCCCTGTTTGCTTGCTTCCGATGCGGGAGGCGAGGACTTTTAAGAATTCCGAAGTCGGCCAGTAAGGACAACAGACACTATTAGTTGTTATATTCTGCGGATGAAATTGTAGCAACCCTCTTTTGACTTTGATTTTAACTTTAACTCTAACTTCATTGGAGTAATAGTACTTCAATAAAAAAATTCAAGGTCATTAATCTATTAGCTCATCAAAATATGAAATTATGATATTTTTTACCAACTCAATAAAAACTTTTGTCAAAATGAGTCTCATGACATGCACGTGAAGCTGAATCAATGGAAATATGAAAGATCAAATGAGAAAAATTGTAGCAGTTGTTCATCAACTTTAATCTCAATAGGAGAAAATGGTTCATCAACTTTAATCTACTTGTAGGCAATTGTCCTTCCAACATGAATCATCTTCATTAAATTTAGACAGATTAGACGAAAATGATTATAACTACTTGTTTTGATGAGTTCAAAGATCAAATGATCATGATTTTTAATTGAGAACCATTGGAGAAACTATTTCTACAATTTTTTCTAGTCTATATTTTGTGTCATCGTTGATTGCATTATTGTTGTTTCCTAATCCTTAATTGTCATTGTCATTGTCATTTATCATTAATCAATTGAATTATTGTTGTTTCCTAATCCTTAATTGTCATTGTCATTTATCATTAATCACTTACCTAGAAATGGTTAATCACTTACCTAGAAATGGCATTTCATGGTCAAACTCTTACCTAGAAATGGCCTCTCTTAATTTACTTGATTATGACTACGGACATGATAAAATTCTCTATAGCTTATTCGGGTCTAAAAGAGATTGATAATCCTGACTTGCCATTAGTTGTTCTCTTTTTTACAAGAAAAAAAAAACAAATCTTAAAACTTAAACTCATCTAACGGTAATAAATATAGTAATGAGCATGTGCTAAGCAAAAATACTGCCATTTCAAAACTCCAGATTGACCAGCCGTTGTTCTCCACAAATAAAAGATCAACACTAGTCCTATGTTTTTTTCAAATGATATCACGTGGTATTTTTCATTCAAGTTTTAACCATGGTTAAGTCTAAATTAAATAAATGCTGAAATTTTTTATGTTTTTAAACTTGAACCGTAAGATTGATCCAACGGTTCCTATCTTTCTTACTGTTAGGTTGATCCAGCCGGCTCTTCCCCATCTTTTTCTTAGGCTGACATGGAGAACCTCAGTTTATTTGGAGAATGGGACGTCACCCAGCAGTATACGAGCTCACATAGTGTGCTACTTATGATTTACATGTTTTAAATGTAAGATAAAACTTATTACAAACCAATCAAAACAGTTGAATTTACATAACAAAATCGGTCTTTTAATTTCCATTTACATTCTATTGAATTTACATTAAGAATAGAGAAAATAATATTTAATAAACAATTGATTGAATCACATTATTGTTAGCTCATTATGAGGCTAAGTTCACTCCCTCCCTCTTAGTGTAGATAATATCATTTGTTAAAAACAAAATTGACAACTAATTTAATCACATTATTATGTGCGTGCGAAAGACTTTTTTTATAACCGGCATTATACACCTCTTAAGATGTTTTGAAAGTGTTTAAAAATAGAAAAAATAAAATTTAATGAATAACTGGTTGAATCACATTATTGTTAGCCTATTGTAAGGTACTAATTAAAAAAAATTGTATAAAAAGAATTAATTATTAAAAAAAATACTGTTAAAATGACGAAAAAACCCTTGTATTATTTTGTTAGCTTTTGAAATTTTTTGTTTTAGAGGTATTTTTGTCCAAAACTTTTTAATGAAGTTTGTGACCCCAAAATTTTTTTTTTGGCTTTATATATAAAGATAACCAGATCACTTCCCACAAAAAACAATCCTAAAGTTTGATCCTAATATATATATATATATATATAATTTTTTTTTTTTTTTTTATGAAAAACCTGGACAGTACGAGGGCATCTTATTGTGGCCCCAGATGGCGTCTTGTCTTCGTATTAAGCACGGTGGGCTGATTGGATCAAACGGCAGACAGTACGAGGGCATCTTGTTATGGCCCTAGATGGCGTCTTGTCTTCGTATTGAGCACGGTAGGCTGGTTGGACCAATCAAACGGCAGAATGTTAAAGATAAACCATATTTAACTTAAATAACACAGGTGATATTTTCTTCTTTTGAAAGAACAAGATTTATAGGTGTCAACTACGTATTAGTTGGGACCCCATGTCAGCTGGGTAGGAGAGATCTTTCAGCGGTATACGGGATGGTATATCATGTCTTACTAAATAAATAGTGAGATATATGTGTTAAAATGTTAATAACTTAAAAAAAAAGAATTCTCATCATTTTTTTTAAAACACGTGGTATATTACTTGTATTTTTGTCACAACTAAAAATGCAGAGGCATTTTCTTGAACGCCCCGTCCAAAAAACCACTAGGCTAATCTCAATAGATTTTTTAATCGTCCAATTTCCATATCTTAACAAAAGATTGCACGTTTGTTCAACCAAAAAAAATAAAAAAATAAAAAAGATTGCACGTTTGAATTTCTTTATTTACGATATCTCCGGCGGTCTGTTTGCCGACTTCCATGTGCAGCGAGAGTTAAAGTGTCGATCTCCTGCAACTTCATTACTAGGCACAGCATCCGAAATCTCTCTGAAGTCATCCTTTTCCAGCTTCACTCTCAAAGACCCGATATTGTCCACCAACTTTATAAACTTTTGTCGTCCCTGCAAAGGTCTATCAAAGAGAAGATCATGAAACCGCACTGCAAATTAGCTCGTTTTGGTAAGTTTGTATGAAGAACTCACCTTGAATAGGCACCACATCATCCCCTTGATTGAGAACCCATGCTAGCTAGGGCTGTTTGAGCTGTGGTGAATCCATGCTTCTTGGCCAAATTTTGTATTCTGAGGGTAGAAAACCTTGTTCTTGTCAATATTTTTGCCTTTTGGTTTTGGATATGATTCCTGTGATCAAATTTAAACACGAACTTGAGTTAAGTTGCCGTAACTCGAACATGATTTCGGTAAACATTTCTATTTTGTTCCATACAGGTTGAGAACTTGAGTATGGAAGAATTCCAACTCCAAGTTCCTTACTATAGATGTACCATTAGACTACGAGCTACTTGGTTTCATTACAAGACTCATACATTTATAGTTGATAGTTACTCACACACATATGAGATATAATTTTAAGCACAAACGATTTATGTGAAATTGAGTATAGTTGTTTGAATTGGGACCAATTATATATACATTCAAGTTCTATTCATACAAGGCAATTTAGTTAAAAGTCAAAGTTAGCGGAAAGCCTGAATAACTTTTTCGAGTAATTAATGTTGTAAGAATTTGATACTTGTAGCCATTTAACAGCTACAATCTAATTTTTAAATTTGCTAGATCAACCGCGCAACATAAGTCTATGATAATGACATCATAACAAATTTTTTTCCATGATACGTATAACTAAGTAATTCGAAAAATTAATGGTTAAGTATTGCAAAAAGAAATTCAATGTATTTTTGAATGGTTAGATCCGCATAAAATTTATATCAGTGAGTGATACATATCATTGTAATTTGACATCATAATGATATGGTAAAAGTAAACCGCTGAAATTCCTTTTGAACTTGTAGTTGACTTCCAATTTCCCTCATGAAGTTTCTCTTTAGAAAATTACGAACACAAACTAGTTTTTTAGCCAATTTTTCTGTACTGTCTATTTTCTTCACATCTCACCCAAACTGTCGTTAAAATAGAGGCATATACAAAACAAATTAAAAAAAAAAAAAAAAGTAATGTAGGAGAAAGAGAGCAATATCAATAATTACTTTATGCCTTGAAATTGTATTTCACCAATTAACTCAATGTAAAAGAAAATAAAAACAAAAAGATAACCAAGATAACAACGGCGGTGCGGGGTCACAGTGGCCTGCCGGAGATTAGTGGTACCTAGAGTGAGCAGGCATGCATGTAACAGAGATGGACCACCAAATTTTAATCCTTATTCAGTCTCTGCGATATTATTGATGACCAAGCTGCAGAAAATTATAAATGTATATGTTTTTGGAGAGGTGCAGACTGGTTTTCATCAGATGGTGCACAAGGAAATCAGAAACTATATTCTTACTAAGTTTCTTGTTAATCAAATTTACGATGGATCGATCTTGACCATTTGAAAATCTTTGGTGGATGAATCAATGCATTAGTTCATAGTTAATTTTGTTTCAAAAAGCAGTTAAACTTTTTTTTTTAATTATTTATTCAGTCAGCACATGATCAATTTAAAAAAAAAAAAAAAAAAGAACTAATGAGAGAGAAGAACACAAAAACCCTAAAACGAACACAAAGTTCAAATTGTTAAAGCATGTCACATCGGAAATCTAATGAAGTTTAATTTTTCTCAGATCAAATGGTTCACCACACAGGCAATGACATGAATAGGACTATATATAGTAGCACATTACTATGTCAACATAGATAAAACGGACAAAAGGAAAAAAACACTTCAAAATGCAAAACCTACCTAGCTAATTAGAGAGAGAGAGAGAGAGAGAGAGAGAGAGAGATAAGATGTTCAGGTTTTTGGTGCCAGCTGCTTAATTTCCTTTTTTTGTGTGAACCTTATGCAGCCCCGATGAGCCATGCAAAAATAATGGTCCCCCATTTGCTCTGTGATTTTATACTTTTTTTGGGTTCATGCTTGATGTTACCTTACAGCACAGGCCGGCACAGAGAGAGAGAGAGAGAGAGAGAGAGAGAGAGAGAGAGATGCCCAGAGAGACAACATGAAAAGTCCTCCTGCTAAAGTTAACTAAAGACCTTCATAGAAATATAGAAACTCTCACACAAAAAGGGCCGGTCTGCATGTGGTGGCGTGGGGGGCGTGACTTATTCAATTTCAATTTTTCTTTTGGGGCCACATGCATCTTTCATCTTTTCCCTTGTTTTACATTTCATCTACTAGCTAATCTAACTTAGTGCTTAATTTTCTCACTTTCCAGCCCCTAATCACTCTTTAATTAACATGCGTTTTATATAATCAATTAGGTTAATGTTTACAAAAACTATAATAACACAAACAGTTACTCTAGCTACAAGCCTACTAAAACTATGTTGTTTCGGTTTACGTTTAATTGCTATGTCTAGGAGGACTTTGAATGTATCCTAAGTTCCTAACATGTATGGTGGAATGAAATTTGAATTCCTTTAACATTAGACATAGAATATCGGAGCATATTTCTTAACTTTTTGACAAATTCCGATGTGCTAACCTACTCTGATTTATAGGATCGAAAGTTCAAATTTAAATGTACTGAAGAGGCGAACATAATATTCTAATCAAATGACCTAATTCCCACTATTTTGGCGTATTTCTTTCATGAACACACATACATGGCTTTTTTTTAATCAAATCAAAATGTATTTATGTCTAAATGCTATATTTAATATGTTTATTAGTTTACTAATTAAGTTTTTTTTTTCCTTTGTCAATGCTTACTAATTAAGTTAGACCAAAAAAGACATGTACAAGAGAGACAAAAAAAGATGGAGTGGAAGGTGCAAAACTTTGGTTGGAAGAAGCAAAGAATTGAAAAGACCGCTATATCCTATTCACGTGAGACAAGAGAGACAGAGTGGAAGATGCAAAATTAATTGCCTGGAAGAATAGAAATCAAAGACCTCAGGCTCTATTTATATCCTCTCATCTCTTCTTATCTCTCTGAAGCCTCCAAGATGAAAGAACAGAAAGAAGGAAAAGAAGAATGACCTAGCTAGAGTGCTTGCTATCTTGTCGTGCACCTCCAACAGTTGAAGCTGCCAGCATGATCTAAGCTATCTTTGTATACAGGAAAGGCTATAGATCATGTGGTAGCTTCACCTGTTGAATGAAGCACGAGAAAAACCCTAGATTCACAGCGGTCGATCTCCTCAAGAACCCATTAGGTTTTTTTTTTTCCCGGATAAACCCTAGAAAAGGTCTGTTTACATATATGAATATGATTTTGTGTAATTACTTATCAGAATTTAATTACTAGATCTATGTCTGTTTTACTCATCTGGGTATCTCGTCACAATTTGCTCTTCTTTTTTTAAACAATTTGGATTTTGTGAGCAATTCTTTGTATGATGTTTCGGACGTTGTGCATGTTGTTGATAAAGTGAAAACCTAGCTTGTAGCTAGAACTCGTGGAGAATCTCATTAGCAAATGATAGATGTTGGGGTTGGAGTGACAGAATTTCTGTGTGTAAATGCAGTTTGGTGCTTTTGAGATCCATCCTCGTTCACTGGGAAAAGTGTTTTTTTTTTGCCTTTCTAAATTCCTTCAATTCATGTACAGTTAATTATATGTGTACTAATTCATGTCTCTATATGCAATCCTTAGTACATCTGTTCTGATATGTTCACATCAGTAGGTTCCTTTAATTTATAAATTTTATTAGTTTATTATCTTAGTGAGATTCTGTTCTAATCGATTCATAGAATAAATAGTACTGAATGTATTCTTTTAACAAATAATATTATTAATTTTTGTTTTCAAGGTAACGATATTATAATCTAATTAAATCTATTTAAATTAAGAGAAGCTGGATTCGAATTTGAATGCAGAAAGAAAAACACATTGTTCTAGTCAATTTAACTAAACTACCTACTTAAAGCTGAATGCAAATCAAATGTGTGGTTCCTCTCAAATTGATATGATTAAGAATCTTTGGGATGCATAATTAACTATTTTTTTCAAGAATACACCCTCTATGTATGTAATATATATATATATATATGTATGTATATGTATATGTGTATAAAATACTGAACTCTCTCTCTCTCTCTCTCTCTCAATATCAATCAAGGGTAATGTTAACTGGCGAGATTAATTAGCCTGGTTTATATAAACATAGTAATTAATAACATGACAACAGTAATTGCAGATTTGATAGCTAGATATGATCCTATGGACAAAGACCCTTATTAACAGCCGTAGTAAAGCTTCATGATATGAATTAAACATAGTTTCAGATCTGAAGAGGAGAAGAGAACCCATATTTTTCTTTCGGTTTTGAATCTTGATCTTTATCGAGAGAGAGAGAGAGAGAGAGAGAGAGAGAGATAAAGATATATAGGTAGATAGATAGTGCATAAATTTATGTAACATGGAGAAATAAATACGTAAGACTTCTGCAGTGCCCCGAAACGCATGTGGTTGTATATGCCTTCTTCTATTCCATAAATCATGTGTAACCGAAATTGGGCAAACATCTCTTCATTGGATGAGGATTTCATAATTTTATATACATTATTTTGTGGACCAAACTTTACATTCTCAAGGTGAAGGTATACAGTATGCTACATGCATGAAAGAGAACACCTCTCTCTCTCTCTCAACGAAGACAACTATTCGAGGCAAGAGGCAAGTATAATGTGTGACAATAGTGATCAATCTCATTACGCCATGAATTGAATGTACAACATGCATCTTAATTTGAGGATAAGAAGCTATTACCTAATTCTTCATCAATATAACATTTTTCTTTTTCGAGCAACTTACATAGTACGGATAATTAGCTGTTATTGTGACATCTGTACTCATAATACAAAGTCATACAGAAAAAAAACTTATAAATATCTTTGTATTATTGATACCAAACGTATGTAGTAGTGTAAACTTACATAATGTTAGCAACTGTGCATGATATGAAACCAAGTTTGATTGATGGGCATGGAACTTTTAATTTGGTTGTTGGATAGATGTGTGCTAGCTCACTGAACACTTCGTTTTGTTTGCAACCCCATATGCCTTCGCTCCAAATAAGCTTCATGGAGATAAAGTGCACCGTCACGTCAACCATTTGTTGCTTACAAGCCTTTGCAGGCTTGCCTCAACAACTGGTTCGAGTGGTTGCTTGCTAGAGTTTGTTAACTGCTATAATTAGGGAGGACCATGAGCTGGGTATAGTCTCTAAGAGAATATCCACCATCACAATTATATAGCACTCATCAAGCGATAAAGGGATACTCTTACTTCGAATGTCACTCACCCATACACAAGTATAGTTTTGTTGCTTAAGCTCAAAATGTACATGAGATAAGAGGTTATGGTATAAATGATTAGATGACTCGATAAGTTTCAACGTGTGTAAGAAGAAAGAACCAATTTTTAAATTTTATCCAAGTTGATGATAAAAGATATGTTAGTCATAAAAAAATTAATCTCTTTTAATCTTTACAAAAATGGTCGGATTGGAAGAATATTACCTAGTAAAATAGAAAAGACACCCCAATAGCTGTAACTTTTTTTTTTTAATCTTATATTTTGAATATAATATAATTAAGTTTTATATAAAAATACTTCAAGAGATACCCGACAGTTATAGTTTTTTTTTAGAATGAACTTTATTGCACTAGAAAAACTATAAACATACAAGACGTCTAAAAACATCAATACAATAAAGAAATAAACCCAAAAAAACCTACCCACATCATAACATTTTAGCAAGACTCAAAACCAAATTAACCATACAACCCAGAGTGACCAAATAACCGGCCATAATCCTAAGCCGTGGCTGCCACCACCGCCATAGAGCTCATTACACCTCGCCATAAAGAACTTGTGCACAATTGACTTGGTACTCAACGACCCAATTGCGCATAACAGCAAACAATATATAGACTTGATTTGACTTGATAGGTACAAAGCACATGAATATGTCGCAGCAAAGTCTTTCAAATATGTGAAGCATTGATGTATTTCAAAAATAAAAGATCGGAAAATTTTATTTATACTCATATTCTCTCTTTATACCAAACTTACTTTCTGCACCATATTATATTTATCTTATTTATTAATATCTCTTTAAACTCAAGATCACTACCTAAGTTAACTACACCCACAAATCCAAGATTACATACATAGTGATGGGAAACTCATAATCACTGGAGAAGAGCGGTGCCGTTGCACCACATTGTGGGTTCAAATTCCGTTGGTTTCCTAATCTAACAAATCTATCATTTGACCAAAAAAAAAGGAAAAAAAAAAAAAAAACTATAATTAAGTTTAACTAGAAAATACTTGATCACAAGCCGAACAAGGCATGCGCCTTGGGTCTCACTTTAAATTAGGCCTCGTATTTTCTTTATGGTTTTATTATATATCTTAAAATTTTCATTGTTCATCGTATTCTTGACTAGAAAGAAGAAAGAAAAAAAAAATCTTATATTCATAATTTTAATCTGATGTACCTCAAATTCATATTGTTGTGAAAAAAAAAATTCATATTAAAGTACTAACTTAGAAAGGCCTCATTTCAGTTTCACCTGAGGCCTCAGTTTGCATACAATTTCATTAATATAAATTACTTTTTACCAAATTATTATGATTTTCTCATTGTGGAGTTCAACCCCAAATCCTTCAGGCTTAAATGTAAAATGTCATATTGTATAGCAGAAAAGAAAAAAATAAAGGTGACATAACTGAACACAAAACATCGAATGTAAAATAAATACTCTTTACTGGAAACTCACTAACCCATTACCGTAAATTACATTACTCTACGTAACGCACACAGAAAGTCAAGTGTTCCAGGGAAACAACTTTGCACCAGCTCTCCCACCCGAAAACACAAAATGCAAACATTTGAACTACGTATAACAATTTCCATCAGAAAATAGTGAAAAAACATGGAGAAAGGGCCCAGGGGTCCGGGGAGGACAACTATTTATATTGGCAAAGCAATCGAGGTTCTCTCAGAAGAGAATGCGTTGAAATTGTATGTTTCATTCCAAGTATGAGGTATAATATACAATCTTGGGGCAGACATAAAAGGGAAAGGATAAATACAATAATTACAATCTCATATTACAAGGAATCAGCCTAACTAGGGAATCCTAAATTGGAGGAAATTGTTACAAGTCAACACTTCCTCTCAAGTTGGTGCATATATATTACACATGCCAAACTTGTCTACAAACTTAGCAAACTTTTTCACTTGAGATTGTTTTGGTGAGAATGTCCACTACCTGATATTCCGTTTTGATTGGGGGAACTTCAATTACTTTCCCTTCTATCTATTCTTTGATAAAGAACCAGTCAACCTTTACATACTTGGTTCTAGCATGTTGCACCGGATTGTGAGCAATATCACGAGCAGCTTTGTTGTCGCAAAACAATCTCATCGGTTGACTCTGTTTAACTCCCAAATCATGTAATAGAAACTTAAGCCATAAAATCTTACAAATACCAAGCGCCATACTTCTACATTCTGCTTCTGCACTTGACCTTGCTACTACATTTTGCTTCTTGCTTCTCCATGTGACCAGATTTTCACCAACAAAGGTAAAATAACTGGATGTAGAGCGCCTATCATTCGTGAACCAGCCCAATCAACATCCATATAACCCTTAATTCTGAAATGACCATTCTTCTTGAACAAATACCTTTTCCCGGACTTCCTTTCAAATAACTCAATATACTCATAACGGCACTCATATGTTGTTCTCCTAGATCATGCATATACTGACTAACTACACTCCAGGCATGTGCAAGATTTGGCCTAGTGTGTGCCAAATACATTAATCTTCCCACTAGTTTTTGATATCTTCCCTTATCAACTGGTACTTGGTTAGGATCAATACTCAGCTTCATTCCTTTTACCAACAGAGTAGTCATAGGTTTGCATGCAGACATACCGCTTTCTTTCAATAGGTTAATAATATACTTTCTTTGGGATAGAAAAATTCTTGCCTTACACATCGACACCTCAATCCTGAGAAAATATTTTAGAGACCCCAGATCTTTCATCTCAAATTTTGTAGCTAAATACTTCTGCAAGGCTACACGCTTATTAGGGTCGTTACCAGTAACTATCATATCATCCACATATACAATGAGTGATGTAAGCTTTCTATTCCGACATTTCAAGAACAACGTGTGATCACAATTACTCTGCTTATATCCAAATGCTTTCATTGACTTGGTAAATCTACCAAACCATACTCTCGGAGACTGCTTCAACCCATACAATGATTTCCTAAGCCTACACACCTTATGTCTATGCATGTGCGGAACGTTACTCCATGGTGGGAGTTCCATATAGATCTCCTCGATTAACTCTCCGTGTAAGAAGGCATTCTTTACATCAAATTGTTGCAACGACCAATCTAAATTTGCTGCTAAGGATAATAAAGCCGGACTGTGTTGATTTTAGCCACTGGTGCGAACATATCAGTGTAGTCAATCCCAAACTTTTGTGTATACCCTTTTGCCACCAACCTTGCTTTAAAAAGGTCCACTATTTCGTCTGCTTTGTACTTCACTGTATAGACCTACTTGCATCCCACATGTTTCTTGCCAACTGGCAAATTGGTTACTTCCCAAGTAGCATTCTTCTACTCCAATCTCAATTCCTCGTTCATTGTTTTTTTCCAGCAGACATCTGCTAAAGCCTTCTGCACATTGTTAGGAATAGATATAGTAGATAATTGATGGAAAATGACTTATTTGATTCCGACATGTGACAGGTAGGCACATAATTATTCAATGGATATTTGAGCCCCTGAATCTATTTTTGGTTCACTCACAGGATATTTATGTTTACACTTAAGATCGGCCTTATAAGTTGGTTTAGGGATACCTCGGTTAATGCGTTCTGGAAGACGACGAATAGGTGGAGCATCCGAAGTGGAATATGATTGGTTATGGGTATCGACTGGAGACAAGTGAATGTGAGACTGATATGTGCCATCTTGTTGAGTCACATACCCAGATTCCATGGCATGCTACTATTGGTCTGTGCCTTATTCCAGCTGTCCAGAGACCACGAGCTGGTCTTCCACGTTATGAAGCCTAGAGAACATGGGCGTGTGATTCTCCTGAAGCCCAGAAAATATGGGTAGGTCATGGGGCCCATATTTTTTGGGCTACATAACTAACTGTTGACTCTCATGAGGCCCAGATTCTGTGGGCTCCTTTCCTACTATGGGCTGCTGCATATCAACTCCAATCGTGCTAGCATAATCAAGGCCCCGAACTTCTTCATCTAGCATCTCCCCTGAAGTGAGGATCCAGACGAACTATAATAGATATCATGTTCATGAAAACGACATCCATTGTGATAAACATTTTCTTGGTTGGAGGATGATAACAACGGTAACCCTTTTGAGTATGGCATATCCCAAAAATACACAATGAACGATGCGAGGGTCAAGCTTACTTTGTCTTTGAGGTGGGTGGAGGTGAACAAATGCGACATATCCCAATACATGGGGAGATAGATTAGAAACAGGTGGGCAACGAGTTTTAGTCTGGAATGCCTGCAAAGGCATTTAGAAGTCAATGGTGGGAGATGGGGGACGGTTGATAAGATATGTTGCCGAAGTCAGGGCTTCTCCCCAATAATGCAAGGGAAGGTGTGCCACTAAAAGATAGACATGAACTACCTCTAGCAAGTGTCGATTCTTTTTCTCAGCAACTCCATTCTGCTAAGGAGTGTAAAGGCACATAGTTTGATGAATAATACCATGTTTGTCAAGGAATGTGCGAAGCTCCGCATTGATGAATTCAGCTTCATTGTCACTGTGAAGAACCTAAATATTCATGTTGTACTGCATAGTAACCATGTGATGAAATTTTTCAAAGGCCGAATTAACTTCATTTTTAGATTTCAACAAACTAACCCAAGTCATTCATGTACAATCATCAATAAATGTAACAAATCAGTGAGCACCACCAAGAGTCCCAATTTTGAATGGACCCCACATATCAGAATGCACAGTCATAAAGGGAAAAAACAACTTTTATTCAAACTAGGAGGAAAAGAGGCTCTATGACTTTTTGCCAATTCCCAAACATCGCATTTAAACTGAGAAACATCATTCTTAACAAACAAACTAGGAAATAACTTATGCAGTATCCAAACGAAGCATGCCCAAGACAACGATGCCACATCCAAACGTCTAATACTTTATTAGTCTCTACCTAAGATGTATCAACTGAAAGAGCTTGTGTTAACAATCCAGTATTGTTTGTTGTCAATTCCAAGTAGTACAGCTTCCCTCGTCTAATACCATAACCAATCATCTTCTGTGTTCGGATATCCTTGAAAACACAAAAATAAGGCCAAAAATGACCAAACAAATTAAGGCAATGGTTATTTGTGCAATGGACAATAAATTATAATTTAGGGATGGAACCACAAGAACAGTATCAAGTTTCATGGTATCAGTAAGAGTAACAGTGTCTTCCTCGATAATCGGAGCAGCATTACCAGTAGCAACATTGATGTGGGTTTGAGTGGAGGGTTTTAAGGATAGAACCTATCTAAAATCACAAGTCATGTGTTCAGTAGCTCCTGAATCAATTATCCATGTAGTATTCATAACAAGGGTAGAAGTATTTAGAGCCTTACCATCGTTACCTGACATAGCAATTAGAGCCGATGCCTTGTCAACCAGACAATCCGATTCATTTTTAGATTCAGTGATGGACGCAAAGTTTGTTGCAAGGGGGATCGCGGGTTTTATCCCAATTCTCGGGATATCCAATCAACTCGAAACAACGACTATTGGAGTGCCCCGGTATACCACAATATGGACACTTTCCGACAGGACGGTCTCGGTTTGCCTGGTTGGGTCGGTTAGACCCTGACTGATTCTCACCCCCAGTTATGTCTGACCTGGTTGATGGCCCATGTGCATTTGCTGCCATAGTCGTGGGTTCAGCCTTGTCCACTTAAGTCTTCATAGTAGCTCTTCGATCCGCTTCACAATGAATATATGCATAAGATGCTTGGAGCCCAAGAGGGGGGATCCTTGCGCAATACTTCTCCACGCACTTGATCAAAATCATCATCTAGTCATCTAAGGAAGAGGTAAACTCTCTGCCACTTAATTAAACTTTTGTAACCCTTGATGTCATTTGCACACTTCATACTCTATTACAGTGATCCAATTCTTGGAAACTTTCAGTCAATTCTCCAAAATATGTAGCCAAGGAATGGCCATTCTGATGAAGATATGATGCTTTCTGACTTAGAGTGTAAATTCTAACTTCATTGTTCTCATCAAAATAAGTCATTTTGAGAGAATCCCAGATCTTTTTTGCTGTGGGTAAATGGATATATCGTTTCATAATCTCTGGTTTCATGGATGACAGTAGCTAACTCTTTAGTTTTTTTTATCTTCAGATAACCAATTATCGTACCTGGGATCGTTTTTGTCTGAGCCTTGATAGACCCATGAAGATATCCCTTTTTTTTTCTTTTTTATTTATTTATTTCTTCCAGTGATGTGAGTTTGGATGAGAAGAGCCCATAAATCATACTTCTTCTCATCAAGTAGCATACCAATGCTAAAGTTTGAGTTGTTCGAGTTGTCTGAGTGCATCCCAACAAGGACAACAGTTTTCTCATCACCCTTCTTTGCCATGGATGAAAATGGTTGCTTTTGTGATGCGGATGGAAAAAATAAAAAAAAAAGGAAGAACGACGGGATTGACAGATTGGTGAATCAGTGGAACCGACAGCAACAACACAAGGTTGTTCGATGCTTGGTTGAGAACAGCAACGACAAGGTAAAAACAGGTCTCTCGCTGAGCAGAAAGGATAAATAATTTCCTACATAAAAGGGAAAGGATAAATACAATAAGAGAACTGTTATTAGTATTCCAAAAATCTCATTATACACTCCTCACAAATGTATTTTTCTTTCTAATTATAGAAAGTTTGGAATACCAAATGAAATTTTTAAAGTGCTAATAACAATTCTCATACAATAATTACAATCCCATATTACAAGGAATCATCCTAACCAGAGAATCCTAAATTGTAAGAAATTTTATACATGTCAACACTCTCTCTCTCATAAAAGTTTCGATTTTGCATTCTTTCTTGGGACTATTAATCACCTATACTATGCATGTATCTTTAGGGAAGCAGAAAAACCATTATAAATTAATTTCAATTGGCCGAGAGAAGCTCACTCTCATAAAAGTTTCGATTTTGCATTCTTTCTTGTGAATGTTAATCTTATATACTATGCATGTATACTTAGGGAAGCGGAAAAACCATTATAAATTAATTTCCGTGAGAAGCTAATTAATCCACTGATTAGAGTTTTAATTGTTTAATCGTCCATAACACAGTGAATGATATTCATTTGATGCATGTGCAAACTTTACCAAGGAAATTTCAACCTGTCTGTGACCATAGTCAAGCAGACTCATCAGCTCGGAGTATCGAACTTAAGACTTTTCACATTTTTATTTAGGAAACTTTAACGAAAGCTCTCGATACTGTTCACTTTAACGAAAAACCATATTTCTACACTAAAAAGTCAATCATAGTACTATTCACTTTATCCTTTATTTTTGTATTTATCGTTAAAATTCAAAGTTTTCAAATTATTTGCATTAGTATTTTTTTTTAATTTATTGAGAAGTCGCAATCCGTATCCTTTAATTGATGTGATTCAAACTTTACCAATTATTATATATTCATTTTTATATTCTGTTTGGTTTGGTTAACTACCGGCAAATTTTGAGAAATCAGTGGCACTGAAATTCTTTGTTACTATTGTCTTGGATGTTGCAAAACAATGTCACCTAGGAATAGGGGCCCATCTGAACGGAGTGAATTATAGGGTTTGGGTTTTAGTTAATATGATATGAATAAATTGTTTGATAGAAGTTACTTAATATTACGGTTTGGTGATTTTTTTCACATATAAGTGAAATATTTTACATTTAATTATTGTTAAAGATGAATTTTAACTAAATTACTATAGCTAATTCATTTTGAGGTTTAGCCTACTCCCTTACTCGTAAAAAGTAGTATTGAACGTATTAAAAAAATTGCTTGATTGAAAAACACTTGAGCTGTAAGCTCTTTGTACGGTTATATATTTATTCTCGATTTAAATCAGAAGAAAAGGCACTAGTTTTTGTTTCATGTGATTAAAGTTCAGAAACCCAAAGAAATAAAAATATATATCTGAAACTGCTTGAGAAAATCCCCATAGTAATAAAATATTCCGAACCCTAGATTGAGAAAATCTCTAAAGAAAAACTACTGACAAGCATAAAACTTGAATAGTAAAATACCTAAAAAAGACTGTATATATGAGTACTTAATATTTCTGTGTGTTTGACAATGCCGGAGCTCTTAGCCTTGGAACCTGCCATCCAGAAACTGGAATGCACTTAACAAGCCAGCCAATCGGCCAAGACAACGCTGCGATTCCGACGCAAGCACCCCATTGTCCCCAGTCCAACCTCTCAGTGCTGGCAAACTTCTTCAGAAATTCCACCATCAGCAGTTGAAGAACTATGGTGCTACCGACTATTGCCAGAAACAGCTTGCTCTTGAGTAACCCCTTGAATATGTTCTTCTTTTCAAGTTTTCTTGCATTGAACTCGTTGAAGATTTGGCAGAGAACAAATGTGTTGAAGATAAGGGTGTTCTTGACCTTTTCATCCACGCCGAAGATGGATCTTCCCTTAAACTGTAGGGTTAGCAAGATTGTGATTTGATACAAGGCCTGAGCAATGAGGTTTCTCCACATGATTCTAATAATGAGTGGTTCCGTTCGTCCCACGGGCTTCTTTTCCATGAGTTCATTCGTCGGTTCTTCCGTGGCCAAAGCTAAAGCCCCCAAGGTGTCCATGATGAGATTCACCCATAGCAGCTGCACTGCAGTTAGTGGAACTTTACCAGAAGTAACAGCAGCAACAATGTTGATAACAAGCGCAGCGACATTGACAGTGAGTTGGAACTGGAGGAACTTTTGAATGTTGTTGTACACACACCTTCCCCACCTCAAAACTGTCACAACAGATGCGAAGTTGTCATCTAAGATGACGATATCTGAGCTCTCCTTTGCAACTTCGGTGCCTTGGATCCCCATTGAAAGCCCAATGTCTGCTTCTTTTAGCGCCGGTGCATCATTCGTACCATCTCCTGTGACAGCAACCACATGGCCCTTCTGCTTCAAGCATTGCACCATCAGAAGCTTGTCAAATGGTGAGGATCTTGCCATCACGCGTATCTTGTCGATCCTTTCCATCCTCTCTTCAGGTGAGTAACCTCTGAATTGTACCCCTTCGACTACAGCCTCAGTCTCCAAATCTTCATCTGTTTTGAGTATCCCACACTCAACCGCAATAGCTCTTGCAGTATGCAGATTGTCGCCAGTTATCATCTTAATGTTCACTCCTGCAGCTCTGCAACGGTCTACTGCTGTTCTGACTCCTGGTCTACACGGATCCTTTATACCCACAAGACCTAAAAGTGACATTCCACCCTCTTCAAGCTTCTCAGGAACCTGACCATTCTCGTCTTCAAGCATTCTATGCGCAAAGGCAATGCACCGGAGGCTTTTGGATGCCATGTTCTGAATGGCTGATCCAGCACGCTTTCTTTTTTCGTCATTCATGGCTCTTAGCGCCCCTGTTTTATCATAATAGTTTGCGCACATTGCAAGTATCATCTCAGCAGCTCCTTTCCAATGCGTTTGAGTACTCTTTTCGTTGTTCCTCCTAATCAAAACACCGCTTCTCTTTTTCTGCGAATTGAAGGTTTCTACATGAATTATCTCACAACCTTGTTTCACTTCATCAATGTTCATACCCAAATCAAACAAGGCCCATGAAAGTATTGCTTTTTCAGTAGGGCTACCCGAAATCTCAGCAGGGGATGAAGAATTTGGTTCACAAATACTTCCAGTTGTGTTTAGACCAACAGCCTCTCGGAGTAAATGTAGGACATTAGGCGCTATCAAGGTGATGTTCTCTTCTGTCATTGGTTGTGTACCAAGCCAGAACTCTGTAACCTTCATTTTATTCGAAGTAAGTGTACCTGTTTTGTCTGTGCAGATTGTTGTTGCCGATCCCATTGTCTCGCAAGCAGAGAGCTTCCGTACCAAAGCATTGTCATTCATCATTTTCTTCATTGAATAAGCCAAGGTCAAAGTAACAGCCAGAGGCAGGCCTTCAGGAATCGCCACCACAACAATGGTAATTGCTGCAGCTACAATCCCCACAACACCATTCATCACATCATCAAACTTCATCTTTCTGCCTCCGAATTCCCTATTTCCACTAACATCTACCGTGTTTCCTGTGAAATAACGAATTAGACAAACCACAAGAACAAGGAGAGCCACTGTCATACCAACCTTCCCGATGTACGAAGTCAGCTTGTTGAGGCGCACTTGCAAAGGTGTTTGCTCATCCAAAGAGCGGCTGATCAAGCTCATCATCTCTCCCCATGCCGTGTTCATGCCCACAGAAGTCACAATCATCAAGCCAAACCCATCTGTCACCTTTGTACCGGATAGAAGAAAAGGGTTGCTTCCATCATTGATCTCAATGTGATCACTTTCTCCGGTCATGCTAGACTCATCCACCTTCAACGAATGCCCTTCTATGAACAAACCATCTGTCGGAACCTGATCACCGATCTTCAAACACACAAGATCACCAACCACAACATCAAAGATTGATGTAGGACGGCGCTGTCCATCCCTCACAACTTCCACACGTATGTCATCACTCTTTGAAGAAAGCTTTTCGAATTGTCTTGACTGCTTAAAGTTGGAAAGTGCAGACACGATAACAACTAAAAATACAGCAAAGATAATGCTGCCACCGTCATACCACCCATCTTTCAAGCCATGCTGTTTAATACCAAACCCCAGAGAAAGTAATGCACATACCAAAAGTATTATAATTGTGGTGTCCTTGAAAGCTTCAAGCACGAAACTCAGCAACCCTTTCGCAGGCGGCTTCTGGAACGCATTGGTGCCGAAAACATTCTTTCTATGCATCAGATCAGGTTCAGCGCCTCTAACGCCGCCCTTCACGTCAGTCTCAAGAACTGCAGCCAATTCTCGAACCCCTCCAAATTGACTCAGAAGCTCAAGGTTTTTTTCCTTCACCATGTCAGCAAGTGTCTTCTGATCAATGTTGAGAAAAGGAAGGTGTTTTTTGTCACGTGCATTGTCGTGATCGTCTTGATTCCTGGGTTGCACGTCTATGGCCACAAACGAGAGGGAGCGCAGCAACTGGGAATTGTTACCCGGTAGTAGTTTCTTGGCAAGTGAAGCAAGAGCCCTGGTGAAGTATATGGCAGTGAGTGCCAACCGCCACCTCCGCTTGTAGGGTTTCGGGATTGGAACATCTTCTTGATTGACGATGGCTGGTTGTCCAGCGGGTTTTCGAGACCTCAGTGACATGAGAATCGAAAAGAACAACAATTATGTTGATCAATAACAAAGAGAATTAAGAAGAAATAAACGCAGGAACAAGATATCAAAACTTAAGTAGGATTTCAAGAGTGAGGAGATATATGTAACAGTAGTGTTTATATAGGATATGATCTGAATCTTTCCAAGGAAAGTGCATGGAAAGAGGGATGAAAGTTCACTGTAGCTTCCTGTGCTTGATTTCCGTAGAGAATGAAGAATTCTAGATCTGATTCACAATCTTTTCGTTTTGGTCAAAATTAACTCACACATTAATCTTGGCTTTAAAGAAGAAAGAAAACAAACCGTTTCCTATTTTGACGTCACATGCCGTAACTGCAGGAAAATGTTAATGTTAACCATCGTCACAATAAACTAAATAGAATGGGAACGCATTATATATACTAGTATTTACCTACACACTTTGTGTGTGTGAACATATTTTTTTTTTTAAATGAGAAGGAGAGGGAGGGAGGGAGGGAAGGAGAGAACCTGGGGAAGTGGGAGATTTTTGTTTTTGGTTTTTTTTATTATTTTATTATTTTATTATTTTTAAATATTAGAGATATTTTAACATTACTTGTAAGTGAGGTTTTAATAAAAAACAGTAAAATTTGGACCTGTGAAATTACATTATTGCCCATCATTTTTTTTGTGTGATAGAAGACTAAGTTATCTTTTTACCCTCTTTTGGTTGACAAAGATGATTTCATTAATTAATAGAAGTGTATATATATATATATATACACACACGCACACATATACATAACATACAAGTAGCTCGAGGACTAGGAGAGTGGAATCCATTTTGCTTTCAAGAAATGTGAACCTTTTATGAATCTAGTTCAAATTTTTGAACCATCTAATAGATAACGTAATAGTACTCGATCTGCTCACTGAGTTCATATACTATAAGTCCGAGTTGGTGAACTCGGATATCGATTTCTGCTCTTGATTCATATTTGTAGGACACTTTGCTTGATTAAAATATATTTGAATTCAAATGTGAAGCAGATGTCTTGGAATATTGCTTGAACTTTGATCTCCATGTAGTGGTAAAGTCTCATTAGCTACGTGCCGTCAAATAAATTCCTATGTGAATGTCATAGAGAATAATTATTCAACCTCATTAGGTGAAATGTAGATCCTTGTCAAAAACTTTGAAAGCTTCTTTCAATTCTTCATCTCCGTCGTTTTCCTATGTATAACCACATTAGTAAACACGCTAACTAGTTAATTTTTGTTGCTGTCAGAAGATTATTGTTAGGGAAAGCAATCAAGTGTCCGCTAAAATATGCAAACTAATTAATTTACCTTCATTTTTCTTGCCATGAGATTCAAGAGCTTCCCGAACTCTATTGTTCTGTTCCCATCAACGTCAACTTCGCTTATCATGTTCTGCAGTTCTTCTTCCGTAGGGTTTGGATCCAACGATTTGGCAGCAGTGGTGAGTTCTTCAATAGTAAAGCAGCCACCATATAATGGTGATAGTAGTGAAAGAGTTCGCTATTACACATTATCACTAGTACCAATGTCACCACCGTATAATGGTGAAATCAAACTAAGTGGGTCTTAATTGTTACTCTAACAACCGAATGGGTTGATTTGCCACCTCTACTATTAATCAAGCTTAGCTGCAGTAGCTGCCATGGCATCCAAGCATTCAAGTGTATCACAGACTGCGCATGGCGGAGCTGCAGGGTATCCAAAAACTGACAGAAACAATTTGTCATCAAGGGCCGCTGAACAGCCTGCCTTAATTTTGTTTTAAGTACAAAAACTGACTCTAGTAAGTAGGTTAGAGACATAATTATATGTTCATCATGTATTAAAACTTAAGCATGATCGGATAATACAGAATAATCTTTCAGAGTTTCTATAATCATTTGCTATATGTAGATACAGAATAATTAAGAAGATCAAACTTACCATCTACATCCTTGTCAAAAAGACAGAAAGCTTCCTTAAACTCTGCAATCTGTTCTTCAGTGACCTCTCCCATGCTGTGTCTGATCATAACCTTCAAATTTTGTGCTTAACATGAGATGGAGCTGCTGTACTTGAACTATATGTATAAATATGTTCACATGCAGCAACATACATAAGGCGAGAAAGAAGGAATAGTTAATAAGATATGGTAAACTGTTGTCCGTTCTTCTGTTAGAATATATAATGTTGGAAGGTGACATATAGTCAAACTTGTCTCATTTTTTTGTTTAGAACAGAAAGTTACACTGTCATAATATATCATTTAGTCAAAGACTTTTTAGGCATATATATTATTTGATATATAAATATATATATTTCATCTTCAACGGAAATTTTAAAAATGTCACATGGACATATAACAATAATAAATAACATATCATTTACTCCAACCGAGATGTCAAAGATGGCATGGAAAAGAAGGCTAAGCTAACATGGACAAAAAGATGTAAAATATGAAGCTGCCTTCACATTTGATTTTTGCTATTTCCAAAGGCATTTCACTTGTCTTACCTTAAATGAGAACGTTTTGTTGAATTGCCGTCAGTATTCAGCAATTCCACCTTGGTGACCACGACTCTTGAAACCTCATTTTCATTTTTTCGGTTGGTCTAAGAGAAGGAGATGACAACAATAGTGCACTACTTGAGAACGTGGAGGTGGGTCACGATTTATGGTCAAGACGGAAAATGTGGCGACAGAGATGTAGTTGTAGATATGTTAGTCTTAGTGGGTCGTTGGCTCCACTTGTTATCTCCTTCTACGACATCATGTTGTCGTCGTCATATTTCATATGTCACTTGGTCATCTCTGCCGCGTTCCTTAAAATCGGTGATTTGTGCCCTACAACCTGTATGTAATAATGTTTTTTGAGTGCAGAGTTTGTAGCTCAAGTGATTAAGATAGTTTAACCTGCAGTTGAAGTTGTGTATAAAAGAAACGCAATGTTCTCAAAAAAGTGTCTCATTCATTCATTAAATTAGAAAATGTCGTCTCGACTCTTGAAAACTTTTGTTTGTTTTTCATTTCCAAACTTTGTTACATGTTGCAGCAAAGGTGCTTATAGCCTTTCCGTATATACATAATTGATCAAAAATAGCAATTCATAAACATATATTATTCAACCCATGACGGAGAAAATTGAACAAAAAAAAAAAACTACTCTTTGACAAAATTAAACTAAAGCCTGGTACAGGTAAATAATCAAGATTTCAGCAGATACAGCAGTTAGCCATAGTAATTTCAGAGAACCTCATGAGCGTCGAGGCGGTAGAAGCTGATGTATGGAGACCTTTGGACAGTGAGACGAGGAAAATCCGGTGTTTGCAGGGGGTAGAACTTGTAAATCTTTTTGTCCCTAGCAATTCTCTGCCGATTTTTCGCCTCCCTCCTCGCTTCCAATAGTTGCTCCGTCACATACCTTACCAGGGGTTCCTTTTTCTCCGCAGCTAAAAATTCATCCTCTTGTATCAATTGTTCAAGTAAGAACTCCTTAAGCCAATTCAACTTCGTTTCGTTACCAGAACGATTTTCCTCTTCTTCCTTGACAGCCTTGTGATCGTAATCTAAACAAGGCACTGAGTACCGGAATTTCATGGAACCGTCTTCATTGATGCGTTTCAAAGCAGCCCGTCTTTGTGTACAGCCCAAGACAAATATATTAGGAGGAGATTTCTTCATTGCGATCTCGTGAACTTGTGTGTTTCTCTTGTCCAGAGGAATGTACGGAAGCCAGTCCATCTTCATCTTTTTCATCGGAATCCTAATAAAATCTTCGTCGCCACCATCCCCGGGTGCCTTGGACTTGAAGAAACCGAGATCATGGGAAGGCGGGGAAGGCGATACAATAGCCAACACTAGAGGGATCAAAACAACTCTATCATCACTATCACGAGCTTCTTCTGTTGTACCAAACAGATACACTTTGTTCTTTTCTCCAATAATTTCAGGACAGAACTTTCCCCCGTCTTCGAATGCTTGTTCGAGATTTGAGAAATCCCAGGGCCTGGATTGGGAGTGTTCGTGGTTGTAAACCGACTCCCATTGATCATCCCATGCTGTTCCAACAGGAAAGGCGACCTTCCACAGATCCTCCATGTTTCGGGACGGCGTCTTCTTCATCCTCTTTAGCAACGGCTGCTGCTGCTGCCTGGTGTCTGGCATGTAGCTGTTGCTGCAGCAGCTGCTGCAGCGATCAGCTTCTTCCATATCTATATTAATCTCTCTCGCCGCTTGCCGCTTCCTAGATCCTCCTGCTTCTTTCCGCATTGTGCATGTTATTTCTTTTTCTTTCACTCTCTTCTTTTTCACTCAACGAATCGCTTGAAATTCAAGGAAAAAAATTGTTCTTCAGATGAATATTACTGTTGAGACGCATATTTTTATTTATAGCTGTTCCTAAATCCTGAGTCAAGTAGGAAAAGGAACATTTCCGTAGCTTGCCCTAATCAGTCTTTCTTGATTCCCAAGCTTTCTCAATTCAAGTCGGACAGTTTGGTTTTGGGCCTTTGCCCTAGTCTTAATTGAATCCAGTTTCCGACCTAAACAAGTGAAAACACAAAACCGAGAAATTTTTCATCGTGACCGGAACAAGGATGGTACATCACGTGCTTTTATATAAGTGGTGAAAAATTGTATTTTTTTAGTTATTAACCTTTTAACACACATATCCCACTATTTGTATAGTGACATGTTGTTCCGGTCACATTGAAAAATCTCTCCACAAAAACACTAAAACTAGTCTAACTTTAAGGCATTCAAGTGGCCTAAAATTTGAAATAATTGGGATTAGGTGCTGACTTGACAATGAAAAAGCTCTTAACTACTTAAGCTATACGTTTTTTTCTCCTCGAATAGCGATTTACGTAACATATATTTTGGTCAAATTTACCAACCGTTTGATTTTGTTTTTATTTTTCTATACAATGTAGACTAAGTCACTCAGTAAACAAGTCAGAATAGTGCGATACTTCATTTAGGTGATCTCACTTGCAGATGAATACCCAACCCTTCACTAAAAGAGCTAAATTTGATATACTATGATATATTGAGAGAGGTAAAGAAAATGTGTGTGACTTACAGATAATAAACATTACCATCCTATAAAATCTAATCGATGACGGACATTGCCATATGAGATTTAAGGGATGGCAAACTTTTATTCCCAATTTATTTGTAGTAACTGTATATTGGAATTCATCATCACATTAATTTGATTATAACAACAACAAAAAAAAGTTCTTGAATTTTGATTGTCATAGACGTTTTGTATTTGGGAATGATACTGTCATTCTCACTAGGACTTTCTCGATTTACTTCTACGACTCTCCTTTCCATCCTACAATGTTTCAAAATTATTAAAAGGGTGGTGCTATTCACACAATTAAATAATGTGTCATTAATAGAAATGAGCATGTTCATTAACACTCAAGTAATATTTCAATCATCAACTTCTATGTCATTTAGTTTACAAAATTTTGTGTATAAATTTAGTCTCTTTAGCACTACTCTTCATTAGAATAATCTACTTTCTAGCCTGCCTTTTAAAAATCAACTTTGAACGGAAGAAAACAATAAAATCAGAAATACCATTAATTTAATGTTGTCAAAATTTTATTGTTCACCTTGATAAAGTATTTCGAATTAGTTAATTCTTAACAAAGTTAATAATTGACGAATGACCTAAACAATAGACGGTATTATTGTGCAACATTTCCCATTGTAATTACTTGGAAATTGAGGTGCCATCTAAAATTTGATTTTTCAGACCAAAAAGAGACACAAAACCAACAAAGCTCTAGAGTCTAGACCAGTTCAATTCCTGGTCCAAATACCAACTTTCAAAGTCACCTCTCTCTATCTCTCTCTCTCTTTCTCTCTCTCTCTCTAAACTGAAAATGTCGGACGGGGCTTTAACGGTCCTCGACGGGAGCCACCTGAGAGCCGTCGACCTCACTCTGCCGGATGCTGACGCCAGCTTAACGGGAGCTCAGGTCCTCGACCTCGCTGTCTCCAAAGCCTCTTCCTCCCTCTTCGGCCTCTCGCTGCCTCAGAGCCTCAAGTCCTCTGCTTTGAGACGCATCAGCCTCCAAGAAGACGACGGTTTCCGAAGCACGGAGCTCGATCGCGCCCAGGCTCTGAAGGTGATCGGCGAGTACATCACGGCGATCGCCGATGAATTGAAAGGTGCTAAATTTAACCTGCGTAAATACAATTGTTAATGTTAATTATATACATTGCTTGATGGATTGTGGTATAATCCGAAAACGAGGGTCCGATGAAGTTTTAAGGATGTCTTGTGTGATTTAGGATCTAATAAAGTGAGGATCGGTAATTGATGTAGTACTTAAACGAGTTTGAAGAAATTAAGGTGTAATTTTAATATGAATTGTTGTCGTTTGACTTTGAACCTGTTTGGTGGCTAGAAATGTGGGAAATATCGACATGAAAAACACAAGGAAAATACATTTTTCTTGTTTGTTTTGTTTTCCCTTTCCTAAGTGCTGCTGAGGATGCATGAAAATTTTCGTCCTCGGGCTCTCCGATACATGAGGGCGAGCCTTGGAACAACGGAAAGGTTGCTCCTTTGTGACCGAATGGTCATAGGTTCGAGTCATGGAAACAGCCTATTTGCACAAGGGTAAGGGTACAATAGACGTTCTCCCAACCCTCGTAAAGCAGAGAGCCTTATTGTCTTGGGGTCTCTCTAATACATATGACTTGCTTGTTCTTTCGTGCTGACATGATGAGAATCAGTTGTTTTCAGGCCCGAAATGGAATAAGAGGTTTGAACTTTGAAGTACTTAAATGACGGATTGACAGAAGTAACTTGGTTGTTTAATTTAATGTATAGTTTTATTGCGTCATTTGGCGGATGCAAAAATGCTTGGCAAGAACATAAGTTGGTTTCAGAGAATTTTGATTGTATAATGTAGGACGTTGGACAGCTTAATGATTTAATGATTGGTTGATTATGCTGGTATTTAGTATTATGGTGAACTGAACATAATGCATGCTTATTGCTTATGCTGAAATTTTGTCTTCAATGTTCAGATGATCCACTTGTCGTATCTGTCTTGGACGGATACACTATTCGATTGTTTTTAGAGGACGAGGATGATTTTGCAATGTTAGCAGAGAATCTGTTCACTGATCTGGATGTAGAAGATAAAGGAAAGATCAACAAGAATGAGATCCAGAATGCGCTTGTTCACATGGGAGTTGAGATGGGCGTTCCTCCCGTTTCAGGTTTATCTCGAATTCGTTGCTTTGGCTGTTAATTCTATGATTATTCAAATATACATATAGGTGCGTTATGTGTAACTGAATTATGAATTCTGCACAGGCATTAAATTAAGGTTTTCTTGAATTTGGTTCCAAAAAGTTCTTGTATGAGTCAAGCACTTCTTTTGGAGAAAAAGAAGAAAAAGACTGCGCTACTTTCGGTCCATGAGTGGCTTGTTTGTTGCGGGATATCTATGTGGACTATGCAGTGCAAAAGGATCAATTTTGGACCACATTAAAATTGATAGGCAGACAGATTTGTGAATTGACTTTATAACTCATCTTCTAGCATCGCCTTCTCTTTGTTTTGTATATGTTTGTTATTGGTCACCTTCTCTTACTTTACGGTGTATTCTTAGTCCGTGCTGTATCCCAGCAAGTGCTAGTATAGCTTGTTATCGGACTTCTAATGCTGCAGACCTTTATCATACTAATTGGTCACATTGTTGTTTTGTGTGGTGGGGGGTGGGGGGGGGTTGGGGTTGAACCTTTTTGGTTTGGTGCCCAGATTTCTCCTTTTGTTTTCCTCAACTTGTTTAAATTTGGCCTAAAGTACTTTGAGCATTGAGTGTATTCATATTTTCCGTTTTGCAAAATTGTGAATCAAGAATTACTACAAGGCTCATTTACAATAATTTAGCGTTGGCACATTTTTCGTTTGTACGTATTTTGAGTGATTTTAACAACTAACATCCATTCGTGTGAACTTATATTTGTGGCATATTATACATGCATATGCATGATGTTTTGCTCATATGCTTTGTTCTATGCATATGGGACCAATCACCTGGATTCTCATCTTCCGTTCTTTCGTATATTGCATCGCTCTCAAATTGGAGTGTCAGTTTTCATAGAGTCGATAATTTACAAGGTGCAATTTAACAGAATTTCCTCCCCTAAGTGATATCTTGACGAAACACGAAGCTGATGGGGATGAAGAACTGGGCCAAGCACAATTTGCTCAGCTACTCCAGCCTGTCCTGCAGGAACTAGCCGAGGCCTTGGCTAAAAAGCATGTTGTTTTTATCCAGAGCATCAAGATTGTCAACGGTTCTAAGCTAAGAAAGGTAGCTCCTTTTCCCCATTATTTTATATGGTACCCCTCGTTACCTGGAGAACTAAAAGAAACTTGCTTAACATTGGTAGCCAGGTTGACCGAGAATTTCAAACAGTTCGGATTATGCTAATCCATGTCGAGTCAACTGGATTTTATAACTTTCGTCAACTGGTTTTTATAACTTTCCTTGATGGAAACAAATATATCTTGTCTAGTGGCCTTTTTTTATTGTGAAAGTTCAAGGGTTTTAATCTTTTGTTGTGTCGATTATGGGTTTTAGTCTTTTGTTGTGAAAGTTCAATGAAGTCTCTAATAAACTGCCGAAAACTATGCAGCTTCTGGCTGATGAGAAGCAATTGAACAATGTCGTTGAGAAGATATTGCATGAAGATCACCACGGAAAAGACGGATTGGGGAATGCAGAAAAAATTAGGAGTTTTCTTGTGAAAAATGGGCAAGAGTTGGGTCTGCCACCATACGAGGCCGAGGCAGTTGATCTTTTGTATGATGCAGTGTTTGATGATCTAGACGCAGACAAGAGTGCTCCGGAAGACAAATGTGGAAATCTTGTGAAGGAGATACTCGAGAAATTCGCAGATCAGCTGGAAGCGAGTCCTGTTTTTTACAATGCTTGATCATGGAGTCTCAACCCGGCAGAGCTTCTTGTTTGTGCAGATAACACATTTCAGATTATCATTCGCGTTCTTTGAATCCATACAGCCGGAATACGTACGAAATTACGATTTGTAATATGTTTGTGCACATTACTTTGCGTCGTTGAATTTTGATAGCATGATTGGTTTAAGCTGAATTTCACATTACTTGAATACAAGGATCTGATACAGATTGCTTTCTAGTTCAACTGCATTATGTTTTGGATTATCAAAGTGCTTATGAAATACCACAAGTGATGCACAAAATTTCACGTGACCGACCGACACCACTTCGATCGAAAAGGTGTTATGGAAAGAGCGGAGCTGTGACATCCCACATCGTTCAGGTGAGTGATCTTTATATGTATATTCTCATCCCTACCTACCACGAGGTCTTTTGGGAGCTCACTGGCTTCGGGTTCTGTAGGAACTCCGAAGTTAAGCGAGAAGAGGGCTAGAGCAATCCCATGATGAGTGACCCACTGGGAAGTTGCTCGTGAATTCCCAAAAACAAAACCGTGAGGGAATGGTAAGTCCAAAGCGAACAATATCGTGCTACAGTGGTGGAGTGGGCCCGGGAAGTGATCCGCCCTAGGCCGGGATGTGACATTTGGTATCAAAGCCTAACCCTGGTCGCGTGTGTGCCGACGAGGACGTCGGGCCCCTAAGGGGGATGGATTGTGACATCTCACATCGCCCAGGGGAGTGATCCTTATATGTATATTTTCATCCCTACCTAACACGAGGCATTTTGGGAGCTCACTGGCTTCAGGTTCCGTAGGAATTCCGAAGTTAAGCGAGAAGGGGGCTAGAGCAATCCCATGATGGGTGACCCACTGCGAAGTTGCTTGTGTGTTCCCAAAAACAAAACCATGAGGGAATGATAAGCCCAAAACAGACAATATCGTGCTACAGTGGTGGAGCGGGACCGGAAAGTGATCCGCCCCGGACGGAATGTGACAGGAGCCGCATGTGAAAACTTGCCAGTATGTGATTTGATATGTCCCAAAATCCTTGGAGGATTTGGTCGAGCCAATTGTTAGCTACAAGGCTATAAGTCATTGTCCCATAAAAATATACACTAATGAATACCCTGCACGTATGCGACCTTGTTTGAAATTGCTTCTTTAAAATGCTCTTTTCTATAGAAGCACTTTTAATAAAAACGCTTTTATGAGAAGTACGTAGAAGTTTTAAAAAAAAAAACAAGTGTTTCTTGAAAGAAAAAACTTGAAGCTCTTCCTAAAAGAATCACACATTAGATGCTTTTATACAAACCACTTTTAACATTTTCTATCAAATATGGTTAACAACACGTTTAAAAATGTTTTTAAACTAATTGAAAAAAATTTTAGAAAAAATACTTATGTGTCCCAAAAGCACTTAAAGTGTTTTTGCAAGAAGCATCAATTATATACTTCTTGTAGGAAGCACTTAAAATTATTTTCTATGATTCACTTGCATTTTTACTAAAAAAATGATTCCAAAACATTTTCACAAAAAACGTTTTCAGTAATTTTAAAAACAATTCCAAAATGAGCCTTATATTCAATAATTTTTTGCCATGTCTAAATTATTCTTCACATGTTAATGCGTTATTGAATCAAGACGGTACAATAACAATAAAATCGTTTCACATAAATTGTTTTCCGTGAACAGAGAGATGGGCAGGAAGGGAAAAGCATGTAGTTGGTATTTGGATCGGCTGAGCATCCACGTAAGGGTTTTGTAGGTGAGTCTTTAACACAAACAATTCTGCCACGTTACCATCCAAAGTTTTTAGCCACGGATTCCACCGTCCGTCATTAAAAGCCCCTCCATCAACGCTATCATCTCATAATTATAATTTAAATATCATCATCATCTTTCACAATCAAGTTGCCAAGTTGAAACGATTGAATTAATATATTCTTTATGCTTCAAAGAATCTTGGTATATATCTTTTACATTTGCTTGGGTTTGATCCACAAATTTTTGGTGATTTTTCAAATCATTTCTAACCACATGATTGAATAAATAAGCAGTAAAACAACAGGAAAAAAAAAGGAAGTTAGGGATGCACAGGAGGAGGCAAGGGAAGAGTGAAAAGCATTAGGGAGTGGTTCTCATTGTGCTTGTACTGTAAAATTTCACTATAATGTTTCTCGTTCTAATGATGTTGCACGTTTTAAGCTCGATTAAGATTAACAAGTATACAATGAATGAGCGAGAGATACTTGGCTCTCTCTTACAACAATCATTCTCTTCTTATATCTCTCTTCAATGGATATATCTCCGATCGTATGCAAGAATCTCCCGAGCATTAGCAATAGGCAATGGTGGGAGCCACCAAAAAGATGAAGCTTTGTTAGTTGCAAGTAAACAACTAACAACCATCTTATCAACCATTGCAAGGAAAGGGATTGCGAATTACAGGCAGAAAAAAAAGCAGAGGTAAAGGTACCAAAGATCAATTTTTGCAAGCATAAAACAGCATAACTCAGACAAGCACATCTCCGATTGACCGCCGGTTGAAAACAGCCGGTCTCAACATTCGGGACAGGTCGATACTGAAATTTGAACCCGAAAAAAAATCTTATACAGAATCAACTGAACTCATAAACTGAATAATGCTAAAGATAGGGAAACAAAATACAAAGGCAATCCTAAGGTGGCAGATTTAACTAACAAGCTAGATATTCAACGGGAGCGGAATAAAAGCTTCCCTCCTTATTGTCCACGCACATGGAATGTGCCCTGCTATCATAACCAGAACTAATGAATACTATATTTTCCGGTGCAGTTTTGTCGGACCCTTCATTCTTTGCCATCAGCAGCACGCAGCGAACCAAGTTGAACTGGGGCTTGGGTTCCGACAACCTTAGATGAGCCATACACTGAGAGGTCAGCGCCTTGTTCCTTCTCTTTCTCAATCTGTTCCTTGATCCAGAAGTATGTAATTCTCAGACCATCCTAAATGAACAAAATGAAAATGTGAGTTCAAACTATGCCGTAAACAGGGAGCAAACACAAAACTGACAACAATAAACCCCGACTTTAAAGAAACTCGGTGGATTTAAGAAACTGCAGAATGGGTACTCTCAAGCTATTTACCTTCAACCTCATGGTAGGAGCCCAGCCAAGTTTCTCTTTGATCAGTGTGTTGTCTGAGTTACGACCACGGACACCCTCTGGCCCAGGAATGTGTTGGATAGGCAGCTTCTTGTCCTCAAAGCTAAGAACGATCTCAGCCATCTCATTCATGCTAACCATCTCATCACTTCCAATATTCACTGGCTCGCGGAAGTCTGATTTCGTCAACCTAAATCATGAAAGAGAGGACATAAATTACAAATTTTAAAGGGGTTTCATGTGAAACCCAACATATACCTAATAAAATTTGCCCCAAGAAGAACAAATAATGGAAGTTTTTGTACAAGGGCTACGTTAATCTACCATACAATGTTGTAAGGTTCTGCAGATATAAATCAAACATGTAACAGAAAGAGATTTAAACAATGTAATAAATTCATTTGTCTTCATATCCAGCACTGTCATACAATTACTTGCAGAAAATGCCCTCTTAACACTTTCAACGAGAACTTACATTAAAATGCAAAGGATTCAAAACCAAATCCATAAAGGTTTAAGTTCTATGATGACTATTATGATCAACAAAACTAGACTCCACAGAGCCTTGTGAAAACAGAAAAAAACAATCGACAACATCTAAGAAAGTCAAGTCTTTTGAAGCTTAAACCCTAAAAAAGAAGTTTGGTTCAGCTAGAAAAGTTTTGAAACGAAAAAGTGATAGTAACAAGGTTCTTACCGAAGTACACCTTCTACACATTCATCAATAAAAGTGAAGGATCGGGTCTGAAGTCCATCTCCCCACATCTCAAACTTATCAGTAGCAGTGAGAGTCTTTCTGCAAAACGCAGCAGGAGCCTTCTCCCTTCCACCTATACAACAGATACAAGTGAGCAACACAAATTAGGATAAAAAGCAATAGAGCATGCATACTTATCAGCTATCATTGCAATTCAAGTCACCTTTCCAGGTTCCAAAAGGGCCATAAATGTTGTGGAACCTTCCAATACGGCACTCAATTCCAAAGTCTTTGGTGTAGTGCTTGCACAATTCCTCAGTTGCAAGCTTCTCCAGGCCATAAGCATCTTGAGGCTACAATAAAGGTACAAAAAGACTGAATTCATTTAATTCGTCCAAAACTAGAGACCAAAACCATAACCGTAAAGTAACATACCTCTGCAGGCCAGGCATCAGACTCCTTCAAGCTGACATTGGTTTCCAGCTGCTTAAACTCAGGGTAAATACAAGCACTAGAAGCATAGAAAAACCTGCAGAAACCCAGATAACAGATAGAGAATTTGAGTATTTGAGTCCTTCAAAGCCTTTTGGAGTTAAAGTCCCAACTTTCCAACTCAAACATAAAGCATTCATACACCACATCAAAGTTATAACTGCAAGTTTGGGAGATCAAACCTCTTCACGTCATTGATCCTAGAAGCTTCGACCATATTGAAACTAATCATGGTATTGTTATAAAATATGACAGAATGGTTGGACTGAATGAAGCCCATTCCGCCCATATCAGCTGCGAGGTTGAACACATGGTCAACATTCTTCGTAACCTTCAAGCAATTATCCATGACCCTGAGGTCGGCAAGATGGAATTCATGGCAGAACATGTCTTCGGTCATGTGCTCATTCTTCTTCCAATCAGAAGCAATAATGTAATGACCCTCATTCTTCAATCTCCGGGCAATGTGGGAGGCGATAAAACCACCTGCCCCGGTAATGGAAATTCGGAGCTTTTCAGAAGGCCAATAAGGCTCCCTCTCGAGGTTCTCATAGGTGTACGCACCATACTTAGTTTCGCCGGTACTTCCCATTCTGAAAGATTAGATACACAGGAAAAAGATTAGCACTTTCGCATTACAATTTATGAGCCCTTACGGATTAGTTAACTTGCTTTGCTATACATGCTCAGAAAGTCATTACTTCTAACAAATCATTTAACAATATAAACGAAAACGAACCCCAACCTAACCAACATGAAAATTTCACCCACTAACTAAAATTTCACATCCACTGAGTAGATATTGCAGAGAAATTGAACAATGAAAAAAAATAAAAAATAATAAACCACCCAAGAAAGTTTGGAAAAATGGGAAAAGAGTATAACCAGTACCTACACAAGCAAATTAAGATCAAAATATCTACAAATTAATGTAAAGAAAGTATAATTGACCATTTCAGAACCAACCCAAATGAAAACATCATCAAATCACATGGAAAAACAATTATATCTTCAAGATTTTGCTAAAATCAAGTAGTGTATACAAAAGGAATGAAATTTTAGCAGACAACTAGATTCACTCCTGCTATACAAACCATCAGAATTCCAAGAATTCAAGAACAGAGAATAATGTTGTTAGGAACAAACCCATCAAATGTTACAACCCAGAAAACCCATCAAATGTTACAACAATTGGAACCAGCATGTGAGAGGGAGAGAGAGAGTAAGTGAGAGAAACCCAGAGAACCCATTTGGGAATTTTACCTGGACAGAGCAAAAGTTTGGAGCTTTGAAGCTTTTGAGAAGTTGGGAAGAAGAAAATGATTGGCAAAAGCTGGGTTCGGAGGAGATTAAAGGGGTTATGATATGGGGGTATGGGCTCTCTGGCTGTAACGCTCTGCTACTATATATAGGATATATGAACACAGCCAACGATGCAACGCCACTCGTTCATTAATAAGAAAAATTAATGAAAATGGTTTAAAAATTTTGAGTTTTAACGATAAGGATAACATAAAGGGTAAAGTTAATATTATCATGATTAATTTTTTAGTGTGAAAATGTGATTTTTCGTTAAAATGAATAGTACCTAGAGTTTTTTGTTAAAGTTTCCTTAATAATATCATGGGTTTTCCATAAATTATTGAGGGAGAGATAGAGAGAGGCAGTATAAAGCGGAAAAGGATCCTTGCTAGATTTTTTTTTTTTTTTTTTTTTTTCTGAGGATTCCGGGGACCTATGATCGTGACCATTGATTGTATATCATAAGGTCAGTTTTTGTTAGGTACTAATATTTAATTTTAAATTTTAAATGATTTCTCACCGCATGATATATGATGAACGGTCACAATTAGATCCCCAAAAAAAGGATCCACCGGATCCTTTTTCCGTATAAAGCTACCAAACTTGTACCACCACGAAGACATGGATTTGGTCAGTTGGTTATGAGTGTTACTTCACATATCGTTTTGCGATTGAGGTCAAATTTATCTTGTAAAATTGGTAGAAGGTTCTATTAAGCTATGAATATTTTATATACTAAAATTTTGTCGGTTAAATTATTCTTTGTTATTGATTTAAAAATTAAAAATTTCAGAGTTATATCGAACCAACTTAAAGAGTCTCATAAATTAGATTACCAAACTTACCACATCTTGCATATGCATATTAGATCATTTAGCTAAAAAATGAGGTTATTTTGAGTATTTTTACAGTCGAGTTTGATTCTCTTTTTTACCAAACTAGATTATATTTTTATCAAAAACTTTATATGGGTCTAAAATCAGAATTATCACGACCCAATTTGAGACAGCAAACCCCAAACACCTCGAGCGCTGTTTATGTGAGAAGTATAGGGAGAGCCACGCGGCAAACATGGTAAAGAAGAATATGTGGTAGATGAGGATGAGGAAGAGCACGGAGAGCAAAGTTCATCAGTAGCTTGATTACCACGTTGTTTGTTTTAAAATTGATGAACAAAGAAAATAATTATTTTCTTTAAATCAACGTCCAAATAAATAATTATTTTTCTTAAAAATCACTACGTTTTTCAGGGTAATTTTGCATACAAATACGAGAGTGTTTTTCAAAATAAAATTAATTAGGGTTCAAGAACAAAGTTTGGGTGTACAAAAAACCAATCATCGTGAAATTCTGGGGTGGCTTCGTAATGTACGGATCGTAGTGAGAGGGCCATCACTGGATGGGCCCCACCACGTGTCCAAAGGAGAAAGTTCATAGAAAGATGGACTGAAAGTGCAAAGGCCTGTTTTTGTTGGGGCCCAAATGAAATTACCCGGAAGGTCCTCTGATCTTAGCAGCTTTCATTGCTTGCATACGTAATTCTGTGGATCGTCCGATTGGTTAAGAAAAAAAATCTCAACCGTTCATTTTTTCCTAACCTGAGTAATCACTCTCCCGACTTCACCGCACTCTCACCGTCTCCTCCGCCCGAACCGAATCGACCTCTCCTCCTTCCTCAGTCCTCCCACATCAATGGCGTCACCCAAATCCATTGCCTGAATCGAGCTCTCGATCTCAGCCCTCACTCCCCCTTCGCTGCACAAGGTAAGAAATTTCTGCGATATAAACTCAACCAAAGTTCATGGAGATTGTTTGATTATAGGGTTTCTGGATTAGGGCTTTTGAAATTAGGGATTTTGAATAGGATCGCTGAATTAAGGATTTTGAATTAGGATCCCGAATCTTAGGTACCGTTTGGTACGTGGAATGAGACGGAACGCAGTGGAACGTGACGCAACATTCCACGTTTTGTGCATCAATTTGTTACGCGCTGTCTCGTGGAACAGATTTTAGTCAAATTTTTGTACCAACCTCCTCTCTGGAACGACTTGTTCAAGTACATGGAACACAAAATTATAACTTTTTGGACAACAATACCCCTTCTCTTTTTCATTAATTTCACTTTAAAATTAATGAAAATTCCAAAGATTTATACATTTATTCACAATTAGCATTAAATATTCATCAAAAATCGAAATTTACTTCAACAGATAAATTCTAAAACTGAATTCTCTTGTTTTTCCGGGATAACAAGCTTCTTTGATCGCACATCAAATTTTTTGAGAAACTAAGTGACAAAAAACCCAACAAAAAGCAATTTTCTTTGCTTTTGATTTCTTTATTCAAAGAAGAAAAACAGCATGAAGAGTACATCAAACGTGTCATTTAATCATTCGTTCAATTCCGACATGAGTGTACACCAAACCTAGCATGAAATCTCCATTCCGTTTCGTTTTGTTCCTTTCTGTCCCGTTCTGTTCTATTTGATCTGCGCACCAAACGGTATCTTAGCAAATTCCCGAAATTCGGGGATACCTAGATTTCTGGGCTTTTTTTTGGATCGAGTTAAAGAGTGGGCCGTTTGGGCGTACATTAGCACACGGCTCATAAGAAACTATGAGCCCGTTGGGCTATATAATAAAAAATAAATAAAAATAAAATTAGGCATTCGATCGCAACTAGAAATCGCACGAAATAAACCACCGGAAAAAGGATATTTGGTACTGCGAAGCTGAATCGGAAGCTCAGATTCAAACCCTAGAGGTATGCTGATTCCCAAATTGATTTGATACGCCGTCGTTTTGCAACCCTAGATCCGTCAAAGTTTCATTTTTTCTGCTGTTGTCTGATTAGTTGGAATTGCTGCGTGTGTGAATTTGGTCTTAATTTTAATTTAATTTTTTTACTGTTAAATGTTTTGTTTGGTTGATTTCTGATTTGTTTATTTGTATTGTTTAGATTTCAGACTGTCAGTTTATGATTTGAACATTTGGGTGTTTGATTTTTCTGATTGAATGCAGAATTTGAGTCTTTGATTTCAGCTGGGAAATTTTTTGGATCCAGATTTTGTTTGCAGGGTGGGAATTTGGCTAATCATTTTTCAGCTAATTTTGAATACTGAATTGGAACTGTTGCCAACTAACTGCATCGTCTTCATTTTCCGATTTTCGATCACTGATATCACTTGTGTGAATTATGTTCTCATTGACATTGGCATCGTTGATTCAATTATCTTGGTTACATTCATCTTTATACTGGGGAGTTCCAGAAAGTTTGCGTCGGTTTAAACATATTTGCTTATGAGCTTGATATCTGTCTATAAACATGATATCGTAGTCATAGAATTGTTCCGCTAGGATTGAGAAGTATATCGGTGGGAACTAGTTCTGTACATTTTGTAAATTTGACTTTCCGATGTGGTTGATATCGTTTTTTCTTCTTTCTTGTTGTAGTCGATATTAACTTAAAATGGCCGGCAGAGCTAACATCCCCAATAAGAGTTCAGCGCTCATTGCCATGATTGCTGATGAGGTATGGATAGTCTTTTTCGGTAATATTTTGGTTGAAATCTGTTCTTGTATTCTCGATTTGTCGTTCTGATGAGATGATTGTTATCATGTATAGGACACTGTGACCGGATTTTTGCTAGCTGGAGTGGGTAACGTTGACTTGCGAAGAAAGACAAATTATCTTATTGTTGATTCAAGTACGTTATGAGCTTTATTTATGCGCGAGTGTTGAAACTTCATTTATACTGGTCGTCTGTTTCTAAATATTTGATGCAGATAGGTTAGCTGATGGACCAAAATGCCAGTTCTAGTATATGATTAGTAGTCTATTAGTCAGGTATTTTTGCGGTCTAATCCTGTGGGTAAGTGAAAGGAGGAGTAAGGCAAGGGGAAGGAAATCTCAAACTTCTAGGAAATGAAATCTATCTGAAATCCCTTCTTGTTTATCAAGAAAAAACAAACAATATAGCCCGTCATCATTCATTAATGAAGCAAGGTGTAATATTACATTTTGGTCAGTTGCGTTTTGGCTGCAGTGACAGCGGTTTGGTGTTCCTTATGTCTTTCTTCTTAAACGAGAATCACAGAACTTGAAGTTGGCCCACAGCCTGGTCCCTTAAATAAAAAGCCTACTTTTCTTTCCTTTTCTGTTTTTTTTTTTTTTTTTTTTTTTTCTGTAATTCATTAGCTAATAAATTCATATTAATATTTAAAGCAAGGTTTATAGAACGGTGGTAAGTTTCTAACAGTATGTGCGTCCGGTTTTCTTCTCAGAAACAACAGTGAAACAAATTGAAGATGCATTCAAAGAGTTTACAACAAAGGATGACATTGCAATTGTCTTGATCAGCCAATATGTAAGTTCTTTCTCGTACTTAAAAGTTCTTCAACCGTTATGAATGCGCCTTCTCTGGTTCTCAAGGCAATATGCATAGTGCCCAAGCACTTGCCCAACCTTTTAGAATCTATAGCAATCTTTGTATGTAATTCAAATGTATGCATTTCTTCCAAATCGGATGTTGGTTCAAGATTATTTCAAAGGGAAGTGACCCTGTTCTTCTCTTACCAGGTTGCAAACATGATAAGGTTTCTCGTCGATAGCTACAATAAGCCGGTTCCAGCTATTTTGGAAATCCCGTCCAAGGATCATCCTTATGACCCTGCACACGACTCGGTTCTTTCACGAGTGAAGTACCTCTTCAACACTGAATCTGTGGCATCAGGAAGGCGGTGATCATCTAGTCTTTCGATATGTTTTACCCGAGAGGTTGCGAAAAATAAGTATTGCTTTCGATACTATGTGTGTTTTTGCCATTCTGTTCACACCAAGTTCTGTACTCTTCACTGATGGTTGGTTGGTATGTCTTTGTATTTAGGTTCCTTTGTTCCTAAAACCTTATCTATTAAATACCAATTCAAATTGTGTGTCATTTTATTCTCCTTGTAATGATCACCATGTCAAGGGACAAGTCTATTATTTATACATGTTGCATTTTTTGGTGAATTTCCACATGGATAGAGAAAAACGCTGCAAACTGCAAACCTCAATACGCAACTAATTACACCTTATTACGTAGAAAAGTTGAAACACACGATATTACGAGATTGGTTTGGGGCGCACTAGTGTGGCGTGTGTATTCCAGCTCAAGTAGCTGTTACGTGGCGTTCTGGTTTAATAATTGATATTACAATATTGAAGCATATTATTAGAGTTAGACGTCACATGACGGTGAATCTATTTTATGCAAGTTACTCTCTTACGAGAGAACCTTTGTTAACTCACAGTGATCGTGAATGGATTAGCTTGAAAGTAAATGAAAATATTTTAATTCTAACCCAGATCATCAAAGAAATATTCAAAGAGCCGCCACCAATTTCCACATTATTTTCTTTCACCAATGAGATGAGAGATAAAATATTGGCCTCATAAAATATTAATATACAAAAGAGGTCTCGATTAATATGAATTTATATTCTCTGCATGTCTGACTCTGCGGAATTTTAATAACCAGAAATTTGGACTCTTAATTTGTGTGGAAGAGAGATTAGAGTTCTTAATTTGTGTGAGGTAAACGAACGAAATCAATTAATGAAGACTTTTAAATTCAATTTGAGAAATTCAAATTGTCTGATCTTCGAATTTCGAACAGTAAGATTGGAAGAAGACCTCTATTCAATTAATCCTAGCCAATGACCACACACACTGTCTGTGTGAACAATTTCATTTTGTTTTTTGTTTTTTTTATTAAGAATTGTGATTGGTTTTTTAAATTTTAAAAAGAGTATGAAAAATTAATGGTGAGATAATTTCTCTTAATAAATGCATATTTTATCATAATATTTCATAATTACTATTTTATCCTTCTTATATAAATATTGTTTATCAAAAGTAAGGGTAAAATAAGAAAAATAGGGATATAATTGTCATTTTCTCAAAAGATACAAAATTACTATTTTGCCATTTTATGTAAGTATTGTGTATCAAAAGTGAGGGTAAAATAGAAAAAAGGTAAAAGATACAAAATTACTATTTTACCCTTTTCATATATGTATTGTGTATCAAAAGTCAGAGCAAAATAAAAAATAAAAAAAAAAACAAAAAATTGACAAGAATAGTTCTCTTAATAATAATAGTATAGATAACATTTTTCTGGCCACCAAATTAAAAAAGGACAAGTCTTTTATTAATTATTATTTATTTTAAATTCATTTGGGACCCCTATAGGATAGAGGTGGTGGTAGCACAAAGAGAAAGAGACAAAAGGGACTTTTTATTTGTCCATTGGGTGCCTTAAAAGAGAGAACATAATGGACCCCACAAAAAAATGGGCCCAACAAAATGTGTGGGGGTAGTTTAGTGTTTATCCACAAATGGACGGCGCCAGCATGGCTTCAATGCCCATCCACTTGGAAAGGCTCCTTTGCAGTCTTTTCAATTCGCTCATTGCCTCTTGTTTTTTTTTTTTTTTTTTTTTTTTTTTTTGGGAAAAAACTCATTGCCTCTCGTTTGGTATGCTTTTTGTTTTTGTTTTGGATGTGAAAGAAGAGGTCGTCTCATTCTATCAACATGCATGAGAAATGAATTTCTAGGCGTTTAGAATCTTAATGGTATTTTAGGTCAATTATGTATTGTTACGTAAAAAAATAAAATGTATTTAATGAGAGTTAAGATAAGAGTTTGTTGAAATCTTTTCATTTCATGTATTGTTTGTTTTGGCTTAGATTCGGAACGTAACAAAAAGTCGTTTCTTACTATCAATGTATATGAAAAATGAGCCCCTTCTGAGGAGTGGGGAATTTATGTTCCCTTGAACAAAAGAAATCAAAGCAAAATATGTTACGTAATGTAAAAGAGAGGAAATTGAGACTTTTTTTTTTTTTTTAACAAAATCCAACTCAATTGAAATCAATATTAGCTTTTCTAACTAGACGATGATCTAACCACTCTAAACATGGCAGAGGAATCAAAGTCGAGTTTACCTTGATTGAAACTCTTACAAGATTTTCTAACAAACAGTGATAACAAACAAAGAAATTAAATGATTGAAATCTTTATAAGTTTTTCTGACAATCATTAATGGAGAAACTTGAATATAGAAAAACGACATATTTCTCCGATCAATGGACCTAATGAATGCGAGGACTAAAATCAATGGAATTCAAACACATTCGATCAACCAAAAGGAAAATTTCCCTATCCAAAATTCTTTTAAAGTTTTCTTATTTCAAGAACCCCACAGAATATTAATCATCCACGTTTAATATTAATTTAGGCTAAATACCAAATAATAAATAATATTCAACCAAAATATAATGACTTGTTGTCCAACTTTAAGGATCCAAATCGGATAAAATCCTTGACCAAAACTAGAAAGCAAGACAATAGGAGAGAGAGAGAGAGAAACAGAGAGAGAGATGGATAGGGTGTTTTCAGTGGAGGAAATGTCCGACCAGCTGTGGTCTTCCACAGCGCCGCCGGACAATGGCGGAGCCGACGACGACAACTTGTCTAAATTGAACCGAAGCGCATCGGAGTGGGCCTTCCAGCGTTTTCTCCAAGAAGCTTCTCCCTACTCCCCCTCACCCTCGCCGACGCCGCCGCCACCTCCGCATCCTTCTTCTTCTTCTACAGCTCACCATCACGACCAAAACGACGTTGAAGAGATTAAGATGATCAATGCCCACCACCACAACCCCACTCACACTCACTACAACAACATGCGGCCGCCTAATGTCACCGTCGATTCCGATGAGTACCGGGCGTTCCTGAAGACCAAGCTCGACCTCGCCTGTGCCGCCGTGGCTTTGTCGCGGGAGGTTCGTCCTTTCTCTCTTTCTGGGCATTTTATTCTCATGGTTTCATTTTCTGTTTTGCTCTGCTTTTCCGAGAAAATATGGTCAAAGTCAGACCAATGGGTTGGGAATGAGCTTAACTTCTGTTTGGTTGCTGAGAAAGTTGAAGGAAACAAAAATCGGAGTTTTAACGAAATATTTTCGGTAATGTTCACTTTTCAACGAAAATGATATTTTTACTCTAAAAAATCACTCCTGATACTATTCATTTACAATATTTTTTTATCTTTTGATTAAAATTAAAAGTTTTCAAACTATTCTCATTAGTTTTTATTAAAAAAAAAAATTGAATTTGAAATCTATCATTTATTTATTTTTGTGAGTGGAATGTTTAACTCAAGTAAGCTGCTTTCTACTTTGTGAATTGACAATTCAATATTTAAAGTTTCATTCTTTTTGTTTCTCGCTTTTTCTCGGTATCCAAACAGAGTCTTATCCCTTGGGATTGTTTTTTAGGAAAACACTACAATTCCGTTCATAAGCGTTTTTTTTAAGAAGTGCTTTTATTATAAACGTGTCAAAAAAATTATTAAAAATTCGAGTTTTTTTTTTCTTTAATTCTCCTCATTAAACAATCTGAATCCTTAAAATTTAATACAACGGTTAAAAACGCAGACGCACTATTATAACTTTAGCCTTTGGATAAAATTTTAAGGATCCGAATTGTTTAATGAGGAAGATTAAGTGGAAGGCCTGACAGGTGCTTCCCAAAAAAGTACTTATACACGAAGTGTTTATAACTGGTTGGTTGGTTAACTTGGTTTGTTCGATACGCTTGAATATTATTTGACGGAGCTAAAATGGAAAGGAAAGGAAACTTACTGCCACAAAAGGATGAATTGTCTGAAAGCAAAAGCAGGGCTGCTGCCCACCATCCGTGGATGAAATCCAACGGTCAAAATATGCGTCGACACTATAGCCTGTAGGTACTCAAGAAAAATCGCTTAGCTACCGCGTATTGCTAAAACTAAAACATTAACAATTGAAACATGGTTTTGAAGTCCGAGTGAAACCGAACAGATGAATGTGTTTTCCCAGAGGAACTTTCTGTGGTAGGGTTCTAAAGATCAAGTAATCTTTTGGAACGCCAATTTTTTGGTAGAAACAGAGTTAAAAGCCATTCCTTTTTTTTTTTTTTTTTTTTTTTCTAGTAAAACGCCGATTCTCCTGTTGAGATCTAATTCGATCTTCATGAATTTCTCAAGAATTTTTCTTACGAAGTTATGTTATGTATTGACAAAGTGCTCACTGATATGTTCTGGTCGTGTCAATAGGGATCGTTGGTGACAGTACAAGAATCTGCGGCTTTAGCTAACAGCGGATCACACGCTTCAAGTACTTCACAACTCGGATCTGAAGCCCCTTCGAAAGGTTTCCATTTGAACAAAAACATGTTCATAATTCGCATGTACTTCTGCTTTTGTGCTAGATAACGTTGTTAGAATGTCATATATTTTTTTTACTATTTTTACCTATGTAGGAGCTGGGTATGATTTATCCAGGTCAAATGATAAGAATGCTCATGCACCACTTGGTGCCATTCCTTCGTTACCTGCAACGAAATATAGATCCGCTATCCCAGAAAGGCAGGCAACTAGCGGATCATCGAGAGAAATGACAGACGATGAGGAAGCTGAAGGTGAAACTGCAATGAATGAGAACATGGACCCTGCTGATGTCAAACGCGTGAGGAGGTAACAGCGGCATCTGATTTTCTGGTTGTAACAAGCACAGCCTAATCTCCATCTCTTAATTATTGATTCAAATGTTTGGCTTCAAATACGTTTGGTTTCATTGCCTTTCGCTAATTCATCCCGCCTTTTCCAGAATGCTGTCTAATAGAGAGTCAGCTAGACGCTCGAGAAGAAGAAAGCAGGCACATTTGACTGATCTTGAGGGACAGGTTTGTTCTTTTTTTCTCGGCTTCCTGTTTTATCTGTCTTTTGGTCTTCTATGGATTTCCTAACGCAATTTTCTTTGTAGGTATCTCAATTAAGAGTCGAGAACTCCTCTCTGTTGAAGCGTCTGACTGATTCGGAGAAGAAGTACAACGAAGCGGCTGTTGACAATAGAGTTTTAAAAGCTGATATCGAAGCATTGAGAGCAAAGGTAACCCTGTCTTCAGAACTACTCGAAAGTTAAATGCCTTGGTAACTGGTTCCTCGAAGGCTCTTAGAATATGAACCGGAAATAATCATATAAAATTTGTTACTTCATTTGTGACTAAATTCCAGGTAAAGATGGCTGAGGAGATGGTGAAAAGATTTACTGGGTTGAACCCCATGTTCCATGCTATGTCAGAGGTGTCATCAATCGGCATGCCACCATTTGATGGAAGCCCTTCAGAGGCATCAATAGACGCTGCTGTTCCGGAGCAAGATGACCCAAATCATCACTTCTTTCAACCTGTTTCTAATAACCCTATACCAACTCATGACCCGAGAGTCACGAATGATTCTGCAGACGTTCCTTCTGTTGAAAACGTGCAGAAGAATTCTGCAGCAACATCATCAGCAGATGTGTCGGGGAACAAGATGGGACGAACACCTTCCCTTCAGCGAGTTGCTAGCTTAGAGCATCTGCAAAAGCGGATAAGGGGCGGAAACCCCTCCAATTGGGAGCAATAGTTACAAACAGAGTGATCTATGCACGAGGAAAGATTGATTAAAGGATGCTTTGAACAACCATTGTATTGCCTCTTTACTTTTGGATTAGTCATGTAAACAATGCTATTCTTCATCTGTACCACACTGAATTAAACAGTTCGATACTTCTAGCACTTTCAATTTTTCTTGTCATGCACGGAACAGATTATACGCTCATTTTCGTGGCCTTCTTTGACACAGCATCAAATGTTACAACTCGAACAAATTCTATAGGAAAATAAAGAATAAATCATTCGACGCTGATCTACAAGTCATTCGGAACATATTGCTAATGGCTTGAAGTTTGAACCGAACTCCAACCGGCTTTGTTTTCGATTCCCTTAACCTTCATTTCCTGTCTTACCATCTCCACATCCTCCCACCTTTCAGCAAAAGCATAAACGTTCGACAACGCTACATAGTCCTCACTCTTTAGAGTTGAATCCACGTTACTCTGAGTGGACCGTACACGGAGCAGTTTCTTCCCCACCTTCTCTCCCATTGCAATATCCCCATGGAGGTTGCAAGCACTTAGCAAACTCCTCCACAAGACGGCATCAGGTTCAACTGGCATCCCTACTATAAACTCATAGGCTTCTTTCAAGTGCCCTCCGCGGCTAAGCATGTCAACAATGCAGCCATAGTGTTGCATCCGAGGCACGACATCAAACTTGCTCTTCATCAAATGGAACAAATGGAGGCCTTCTTCAACAAGACCCGAATGGCAACAAGCCGAAAGCAAGCCGGTGAAAGTCACTGCATTGGGTTTTATTCCAGAACCCTGCATTACATCCAAAAGCTCCAATGCTTCATTTCCCTTGCCGTGAATGGCTAGCCCGGTTGCCATTGCTGTCCAAGTCAATACGTTCTTCTCTTTCATTCGCTTGAAAACGGAGAAAGCGCTATCAACACATCCGCATTTCGAGTACATATCAACAAGGCCAGTCCCCATAAACACATCATTGTCAGGAACACACATTGTCTTCTCCACATAACCATGTACACAAGCCCCAGTTTCCAACACGCCCAGCTGAGACGCCGCGGAAAGAACACAAACCATTGTAGTATCCGTAGGTTTCACCCCACGAACATCATCCAACATATCCCGAAACAACACCAACGCATCACGGACACTCTCTCTTTGCGAACAATACCCCGTGATCATTGCGTTCCACGTAACACAATTTCTCACATGCATTTCATCAAACACATTCCGTGCCGAAACAACATCGTCATTACTACCATAAAAATGTATTAACGTTGTTTGCACCGAAATATTTGATACGACATCATGTTTCACAATCCGACCATGTATCTGTCTGCCTACTAACAATGTTGGAACCGAAGGCAATCTAGCACAAGCTCCAAGAACAAAAATGTAGGTAGAATCATCAAAAACTAAGGTTGATTTAGAAACCCAATTGGCAAAAACAAGAAGTGAATCACTGGGTCGGGAGCATCTGATCAAAGTGTTTAGGAGGAACAAATTTGGTCCTTGAAAGTGTTGGAATACCAAATAGGCATAAAGGTTGGTGCTTTTTGGGGATGAGAAGGCAGAGTATTGCTGGATGAGTTTGGCATGGAGGGAGGGAGATTTGAGGCCATTGGTGATCAATTGGGCATGGATTTTTTTGAGTTGGTGCGTGGATTTTAGGTTTAGGTTTAGGAGAAAGAGAGCTCTGGCTCTTGGGAGATGGTGCATGTGAGTTCTTGGAAGTGAACTTGAAATGGAGAGGCTAGCTACCAAGTGCTCTTGCTGAAGGGAAAAGAAAAAAAAAAAAAAAAAAAAAGCTAATAAGTGATGAATTTTATGATGTTTGAAAATAATGTAGACGTGAGTTAGATCAGTTTGTTAAATGAACATATTTTTTTTCTTTACTCAAGTTCAAAGTTTATTTATAAAAATTGCCAAAAAAACCTCAAACAAATGAAAAGACGACCATGAGACCAATATCAATAAAGTGGGATGGGCTAACGAAGACGTTGGGTGTCATAAGTTTATTTTAGAGGCAACTTTTGAACATTTAATAGATTAAATTGTAGCAATGATCTCTTAATTTTAATCAAATTGGAGCAATGGTCATTCAACTAAAAATTCATTATCATTGGTCCCTCAACTCATCAAAAAATGTAGCTATAGTCATTTTCGTCCATCCCATCATAATTTTGTCAAAATGAGTTATGTTAGAATGACCATTGCTACAATTGTGGTCCCTTAATTCATCAAAACGTGTAGCTATGGTCATTTTCGTCAACTTCGTTAGAATTTTGTCAAAATGAGTTATGTTGAAAGACCATTGCTACAACTGGGCAAAAAGTTGAGGGACCATTGCTCTAATTGAGTTAAAATCAAGGGATCATTTCTCCAGTTAGATTAAAGTTGAGGGACCAATGATAATGAATTTTTAATTGAATAAAAGAAGCAAAATAAGTGACGAATTATATGGATGTCTTCAAGAGAAAAATAATCGTGAGTTGATCAGTTGATCAAACTAGCTTAGTATTTGTTTTTTATTTTACTCAAGTTTTAATTTGGATATAAGAGTAAAGTTTTACCATGCTGAAACTATAATTGCAAAAAGACCTCAAACAAACGAAAAAGCGACCGTGAGACCAATATTAATAAAATGGGCTAATGAAGATGTCGGATTTCATGAATCATTTTTTGTTTTAATAAAATTATCGCACGATGACAGACATCATTTTACTATAAAAGATTATCATTTAGATCATTTATTTTCTTCATCATCGTTCTTAGAAATTTTCTCAATTTTTGGAGACCATTTTCTTCGAACAATTTACCTTAATCGTGAAAATATTATTTGTTATTATTAGACGTTGATTTTCTTACCACATTCAAAAAAATAAACAATTCAAATTATAATATTTATACCTTACCCTTCATAAATGTTAGAATTTATTGCAAACTCAGAGTGGATCAAACTTTAGTAGCCCACGTGAAAATCACTGGTCAATATTTACATCCAAAGGTCCTACCTTTCCCTTCTTATTTTCTTCTTTCGGCTGGAGCCACCGTCCCCTTCAATTTCAAGTTATCTAATCTTCCACACCCCAATACAATTACACGCAAAGTTCAACAAAATCTTCAAAACCCAGAAGGCAAAAATCAGATAAAGTAATTAACAAAAAAAAAAAATTCATGGAGATTTCATCTTTTACTCTGTCCACTCCAAGATCACCACTTTTTCTCCCTTTCCAATCATCCCAATCCACCTTCTTGTCCAGCAATGGCACCACCTCTTTGTCCTTCAGCAAAAGCACTGTCAATGACAGTGCGTTTGGTCTGAGAAGAAGCAGAACGAGAACCGAGAGAGCCCAGAAGGGTATGACGTGTAACGCTCTGTTTGGTCTGGGGATGCCGGAGATTGTGGTTATAGCTGGTGTGGCGGCTCTGGTGTTTGGGCCCAAGAAGTTGCCTGAAGTGGGGAAGAGCATTGGGAAGACTGTCAAGAGCTTCCAGCAGGTTGGTTTCTTTTCAACTGGATCTGTTTGGTTCTCGAGAAAATTTATGAACTTTATTGCTTATTGGATTGTTTTTATTGTTAGTGTTGTTTGTGTATTTGGGAATTGGAAGAAATTCGGTAGTTTTATGTATCTAAATAGGGGTTTTGTTCTTGAGAAAATTTATGCAATATCTGGAATTATTGTTGCACTGGCTTTAGTTTCTGTGGAAAAAAGAGGAATAAAAGAAGCAAAATTGGGTTTTTATGTTTGAGGATGTTGTGTTAAAATGGGAAGTTAAAAGTCAAATTAGGAAGAACAAAATGACATGCCATGATTGTACTACGCGTGCTGGACTCTAGTCGAAGAACATGCTTGTTAGTGGTAATAATCGATAGGAGAAAACACTATGTGTAAGAAGGGGGAAGAAGAATTGAAGTCATTTTAAAGTGGAGTGAATTAAGTGGGATAGCTCATAGCTGTATTGGTGATTAGGTAAGTAAATGCCTTATACTTCGGGTGTTAAATGGCGAAAAGTTGGAATTCTGATATTCCATTTACTTCCCTTTCCGGCTTTGTGTTGTTATGAGTAGGGCAACTCTTGAAATGTTGTAGATTGTTGATTATAGTGGAGTTGTATGTTTTAAGAAGTTGTTGGCACCTTGTGTATGACTTTTGGTTTAAGTAACTGTACATTCGTTGGTGCCTTCATATTGGAGAAAGAAACTACGGTAACCTCTCAGTCGTAGTAGAGTTCACAGTGATTTTTATTGTGAACATATTGGTTTAATCAAAGGTAGTTTTCCTCAGAAGTTTCAGTATTGAAGGTAAAAGATTTCAAAGTTATAACATAGTTCAAAATGATGACGATAGGAAGGAAAACAAATACAATGGTAACCCTTGCTGTTGTTTATGAATGACAAACAACAAGCGGGCAAAATGCAACTCCTTTCTATTCTCCCCGTTTTTGCTCTCTTGGAGTGAACAATGTGAATCGCAAAATTTTGAGTGATCAAATTGTGGGGGTCTATTTTCAAATAATTATTACATATCTCTAGGGGCTTTATACATCTTGGGGAAGGGGGAAAAAGGGGAAAATATGTCTTTGAATTTGCCTTTATGCAGTATGGTCTGAAATTGAGTTGGTCATTGAAAGTTAGCATATATTAACAAGCGAATTAGTTTTTATTTTAGTCGTATGGAACCTTTAATGTTATGTTTACTGTATTTTATTTTGAAGTGTGTGATGTGGGAATCGGGAGAACGGGAGAAGGATCAAATGATTATGGGCAGAGGGATGCATATAGATATCAAATCCAAATAGTTGATTATGTTGCACATCTACTCAGTTTGGAGTTTCATTTTTTGGTCACCAAGTACAACTCTCTCTAGCATTCCGAAGATATTTTTTACTTTAGCGTAAGCATAAAGTCTTCTAGTTGGATATTCTGTTTCTTTTTAAGTAATAAGGACGACAATGGAAGCATTCTCATAAGTTGTTAAAAGCCAGAAGGAGACAGATTTGGCTCATTTAGTTGTTGATCGGTAGAGTATCTAAAAGTAATAGTCTAATCATTACATATCCAAATAAATTCGGTATGCCCTTGTCGAACGATCAAATTCCAAGGAATGCTGAGCAGTAGGCACCTTAACAAAAAGTTTAGTTCATAGTGTAATTGATCAAGCACTCGTAAATGGGGAGTAAGAGAAGAAATAAGGATGCATTATTTATGCATCTAACCCTTTATTTGATTGGAGTATGGTTTATTTGTGTATATGGTAGCACACATTCGAAGACTGATTTAAATGTTGCTTCTTTCTTCAGTGAGCTTAATTAAGTGAATAACGTACTCACTAGAAATTTTGAACCCAGTGATACACCTCGAGGTGCTTACACCTGTCGCCTATCGAAGTTCTGTTCTTCTAATAACTAATAATTATCTCGTTTTGTCCAGCCTCCTTTCTGTGCTTCTCATAATTCTCAAAGAGTGTATTTGAATTCTCTGTAAATATTGCAGGCAGCAAAGGAGTTCGAGACAGAGCTTAAAAAGGAACCCGAGGGCCTCACAGAGACACCTACAGCGGTGAGTGAAGAAGAAAAACAAGAAGCCAAGGTCGCAATCTCACAGGAAAACGCATGAGGTTTTAGTGATCACTCAATCCGACACATTCTCTATTTTTTGTTGCGCTGTAAGTTTAGAACAAGAATAATGCAGATCAATTTTCTCGTTCTTTTATAATCTACTTGTAGTGTTTTGCGAATATGCTAAGTTAGTTCAGCTGAATATCCCTTCTTTTCATTGGAAGGGATTTGTAGCTTAGTTGATTAAGCGCATTTATCCTTACACAGTCAGGTCCGAACTCCTGAGTTCGAGTCCTCCCCCTGCACTGTTGCTTGTATCAGAAAACTCCTTTCTTTAGTTAAGGATAGCTTTGCACTTTTCCCTCTCTCGTCAACTCAAACTGCCTTAAAATTTGTCCAAATTATGTGCCCCTTCTAATGTGTTGGTGTTGCCAACCATGCTCATTAGGTGAAAATGGCTTTTTATGGTCTCTGAGATTGGTATATAAGTCCTCATGTTAGTCTCTAAGATTTGAAATCGAAAGAAGCGGGTCCTGAGTTGTTTACTGTCAATTTGAAATCAATAGAAGCGGGCTTTGAGTTGTTCATCATAAATTATTTGATCATTCTATAAAACATAAATAAAAACCTAAATGACAAAAATACTCTCAATTTAACAAATTTTGAGTTAGATATGACAAAATCTAAGGGTATTTTTGTTATTTCATCCTTATATAATGGAGATTTTGCACAGAATGACAAATGATTGATGGGGACAAACTCAGGGACTCATTCTATCGCTTTTAAATCTTCGGAACCAAATAGAAGAGTTATGTCAATCTTATAGACCATTTTAGCTAAAAAGCCGGTGAAAAAAAATCGTATGTCTAGTTGATCGTGTATGGCAGCACTCACAAGTGGTGAACTCGAGATGAGACCCATGTGCAGAGGGGACGGCCAGTTGCTTGTAGGAATTTTCCTCCATATACAGGGAGAGGGATATAAGATTTTTTTAATTAGGAGGGGAGGAAGAATATTACCCCAAGAAATGAAAAACCTTTTGCTTTGGAAGGTAAAGGAGGAGCTTCTGAGTTAGGGGTTTTGCTTTCCTTAAAAGTAGGTTAAATGTGTCTTGTAGTGTACGCAACCCTAAACCATTTTCACAGATGATGGATTAGTGGTCCAAATTTGCTATTAATGGCCATTAGGCCATGGCATCATCCCAACTCAAAGATTTATTAATTATATACTCATACTTTCGAGTAAACAATATGGTTTTTAGTTAAATAACATAATTATAACTGTAGCAAAATCAAGATGAAAGGGTTTTCCGTATAGACCATGTATTTATCGTATTGGACAATCGTAATGTTGGAGCAAATGAATGACAAACAATGAGATATCTAAGAGGGGACGGTGTTATCCACACACTCATTTTTACCTCCCAAACGCTCCTTGGTAATTTCTGTTTTTTTATCTACTTCAATTTATTCGATCTGATTGCAGAAGTTCAGAAGTATGTGTGAGATTAATTAAAAAGAAGTGTGAATAGCCCCACTCTATAAGAGTATATGTGACGAATAACTAATCAACACAATAATCTTTATATATCTTAATTTTGATTCAATAAAGCGAGATATCTGCTATGAAGTTGGTCCTACTTTTACAAAACTTTGATATTAAACAGGTGCTTGAATAGTTGACACTATTTTTCTATCATTTCTAAAGCTCTTTTATTTTTTATTTTCTTTGGTTGCAACAACTGGAAGCTCTTTTGTTATATATATATAGATAATATATGTATAGAATTATTAATTTAATACAAGAAATGCATGATCTTTTTCTTCTTTGTTTGTTTTCCCACATTTCTGCTTTGTATAATTTTATATGATATGCTTTTTTTTTTTTAACGGATTGCTTCAAAAGGCTTCAATCATATATCAAAAGTAATCTAAAAAAATATGTAATGAAAGGGTAATGATGCACTAATGATAGATATAGCTTCTCTTTGTGGGATACCACACTACTTTAAAAGAGTTCAAATATTTTGAATTCATTTTGTGTGTGACATCTTCGTTGTCTCTAACATTGATTGACACGTGTCTATAAACATAACCCTTCTTGAATCTATCCTCATAAACTTAATACATGTTAATCAATGATAGAGACCACAGAAAAACCATCCACAAATAATTGCATAAAAATTTGAACTCACGTTAGAAACAGGGCATAATTAACAATCAAACTGCTATCATATAAACTTAGGGCTTTTCCCCTTAGATTTTGGCTTTACACATATGAGGCTAGGTCCCTTATTAAGGCTAAAAGCCTAAGTGAAAGATTTTACCATTTCACCGAGCTTATATCGCCATGTGAGTATCTCACTTATTGCTTGAATAAATTTTAATCTATAGTTGATTGTATCTCCACCAATTAGTATATCTTTTATCACGTGAGTAATCATGAATATTTTAATAGGGGGATACGTTTGTGGTTACACCACAAAATCTCTCTCATCTTCTATATGCAACCAGATCATGCGATGAGGTCTATGCTCATACAGTGATATATCTTTGGTGATACTCAATTTTTTTTTTATGAAACCACTCTACCTCAGTTTAATTGGGCGTTTCTAGACTTATGTTTGCCTATGATATATCTTCTATAACACCACAAAATTCTCCTTAAGGCCTCACGTTAACGTGAGATTCTACTCTATCATAAATAACAGTTCCTCATGCAAGTCTCATTCTTGATTTAGGTCTCGCCATCTTGAACCCATAAACAAGTTAAGGGACGAAGTAAGACATTCACGTGAGGATATATCTCTGGTTACACTTAAGATTTCCCTCTGAAAACGCTTTATCTTAGTAGGATTAGGGTATTTTAAGTTTTAGAGTTGTATACCATAGGTGTATTGTGGTGTTTCATATAGGTGTATAATACACCTTGTATTATATAAAAAGTAACTCCACTAGACAAAGGGCACCGTCCCTTGAAAGGGAAAATAATTAAAAACTAGAAAGATAGCAACCTTTGTGTCTTCTAATTGTTTAAGATGCAAATGGACAATGTTTGTCACGAATCAGCTAGGCCGCCCGACCGAGATCCCTGTCAACCCTAGGCAATTTTTTGTTTGGGCTGCTAATATCGAACCCAAGTTTATGACATATTTTCACTATTAAAAACGGGAATTGGTATTAGCATTTCAAAAATCTAGTATGTGCTTTAATTTTTTTATATTTGAAAAAATATTCTAATATGAGGAGTGCACAATTAGGTTTGCAATTTCTTACACAACCCGGTAACTCGACACAAAACTACACGAAAATAATAGGTTTTGGGTCAACATATTAACGAGACAGGTTATTATCGGGTCGATTGTTAAGAAAACGTTAATGAATGGGGTCATTATCAGGTTTGTCATTAAGAACCCGTTAAGATAACGTGTATGCATGTAAACGGCACGAGCACGACCCATTTGTAAGGTCTAGAAATTAGAAATGGTAATTCCTTGCATGACCCATTGACTCGATACGAAATGTGTTAAGAAAACGTTAATAAATGGGGTCTTTATCAGGTTTGTCATTAAGAACCCGTTAAGATAATGTGTATGCATGTAAACGACACGAGCACGACCCATTTGTAAGATCGATTGACTCGACACAAAATGACATTTTTAACGTACACGTTAAGATAACAGGTTTGACATGACACGATCCGTTAAAATAATGAATACAACACGGAAAAGACATTAACACGGCAAACACAATCCATTTTGCTAGAGCACATTATATTTTTTGAATGCTAATAATATTTTCCTAGAAATATTAAACAAATAAAACTACAAATAAAAAAAGTTCGAAATGATTATATTTTAAGGTGTGAATAACAGTTCGTTAGAAATAAATGATGAAAAAGGTCGCATTATCCGCATAAAACGTGCAAGGAGTGAGTTGCTATCTTTGATTAGAGAAGGGCTTATAACTAAGGACGAAATTAAGAAAAGATTATCCTAATTACTTAAGAAAGCAAAAGAAAGAGGACCAAAAGCTAGATGTATGAACCAATCATAGAAACTTAATTACGTGAAGTAAACATAATACCATATTTTCAGGTTGTAAAATTTGATGGAAACACTCTTGTCTCGTTTTAAAAAGTTGGACTTGCTTTTTGCAATATTTTTATGCATTGGACGGCTAGGATCATCTATGAGATGATTATTTTCAAAATGTTTTTAAAATAACTGAATCTATCTAATTAATGGCTTGTTTAAAAGTGTTTTGAAAGTGAATTCAGGAAAAACACTTGAAGTGTTTTCTGCAAGAAACACATAATTAGTGTTTTTAGTAGGAAACACTTCAAATGTTTTTGAAATCTAAAAATATTCTCTAAAAATGCTTTTAGTTATTTTAAAAACACTTCTATACGAGTTAATATTTCTCATTTCGGCGAGGTATGAGAGTAAAGTGGCTAAATCATGTATGAGAGAGTATGCTCTCAAAACTAGCATGATTTGTACCTAAGCTCACTTAATTCAAAATAGCCAAAACTCTAACCAAATTTATACGCTTAAATTGCGAGTACCACCACGAATAGTAACTACACCGTTACATAACACACAACATTTTCAAAAGTTTGTAAAGCAATGAGTGGATATTGGATAGTTTCAGTTTTCAGTGATCCAACTGCACATAATACCGATTAAAAATCTTTGTCGAATAATGACGACCAAAAGCATATATGCGAACAGCAATGAAGTTCTTCAAATCAGACCATCTTCAACTATTGGATTAAAACCTAAAATTTTTAACCTAGAAAACCTAGATTTTAGCTCATAAACAACTTTTCTTCTATAACTCTTTTAGCCTAAATTTTTTAGCTCGAAACTATTAAATAATAAATTTAGGTTAATTTTTTCTTTTAAAGTAATTTAAAAAAAAATTATGTACACTACCATAATTTAATTTTATAAACATTTTAACCTAAAAAAATTTAAATTTCGATAACTATTGAAAAATCAATAAATTTGGATGAATTTTGAGTTAAATAGTTTTTTTAATTATTTTAGCCGTTAAATTTAAATTTGGGCCGTTAGATTATTATTATTATTTTTTTTTAACCATTATATTTGATTATATTCGATCTCAGTAGTTAAATTCAATAAATCCTAGGAGACATGCCCATGCGGGTGGGGTCTCGCTGGTGGTGCCCACACCATTTTCTGAGCTAAATCCTAGAGGGAATTTGGCTCTTGTTTGGCTTTTAGCATTTAGCCCGCACATTTAGCATGGGTTGGATTGGATTTGGAGGGAATAAAACCTAAAAAATAGCATTTAGCCAAGGATTGAGTTTGGTCTCAGAAGTAAAAATGGACTCTGACCAAGTCGCCTTAAAAATCTTTAGAAATTTTTGTAAAGCAACGAGCGAATCTTGGATAGATTCAATCTCCAATGGTCAAACCGCACATAAAATCCTTGTCGAACAATAATGACCATAAGCATATATGCGGATGGCAACGAAGTTCTTGAGATGAGAAGTAAAAATATATTCAGACCAAATCGCCTTAAAAGTCTTTAGAATTTTGGCTTTAAAGAAAAGATTTGTTTTAACTTTTAACCATCCTATTACTTGGCGTTTAAGTTCAAATTTTTGTTTATATTCTTTCAATTGTCAAAAATGACAAGGAAAAAATTGCTTTGTTTCTTATTTTCTTGAAGAAAAACAGCTTGTCTTGTAAGCGCGTGGGACTATAGAAACTGTCGTCCCACGAAGACTGCAAATTTTGCTTCTCTCTCTCTCTCCTCCTTTTCTCTCTCTCTAGAAGTTGGAAACCATAAATCACACGCACACACAAACCCAAGTCGGAGTGTTCAGAGCCCAAAAGCAAAGCAATTCAGAAAGCCGAAGACAGAAGGTTTTCAGAAGAGCAGCTCTCTCTGTCTCTCTCTCTAAAAACTAACCAGAAAACTCCAACAAAAACCCATCACTCTGGGATTCTGGAAAAACCAGCTCGAAATCCCTGAATACCATTTCCGGGTTATCGGGTCTGACACCCATTTCACCAACACAAAACCCCACTTCTCAAATTCCCTCCCACTTCCCAATACACAGACACACTCTGTTTCTCTCTCTCTCTCTCTCTCTCTCTGTGACTCGCTCTCTAAAAAGAGCATCAAGAACCCATCTTTACTTGTTTACCCACCAAACCCTTCGTTTTCTTACTGTAAATTGCAAAACCCATCTGAGCAGTTGCAGTTACAAATTAGTAACCGGTGGAGTTTTGTCAGTACAAGTGAAAGTAATATGGCGGGAAATGCGCCAGAAGGACTTGGAGACGATTTCTTTGAGCAGATCCTAGCTGTGCCGCCATCGTATAGTGCTGGTGGTGGTGGTGGTGAGTCAGCTGGTGGTGGCTACGGAGGAGAAGTGGGGTCCATGCCCATGGCTCTGCAGCTGGGTTCTGCTGGGTCCTCGGGTGGTGGTGCTGGGTACAGAGGAGGAGGAGGAGGAGTTGGGATGGGGCTGGGTATGCCGTTGGGTTTGAACTTGGAGCAGGGTAGGTTTCTTGGGCAAGACAACAGGTTCAGAGATGAAGTTGTTGAAGCCAATAATACTAACAACACAAACACTTCCAATGTCTCTGCTTCAATTAACGTAAGTCTCTCTCACTCCACTTTAACCTTAATTTTGTTTTAAGATTATGATATCAAAGTTCTCGAAAGCTAGTTCAGTTGGTCAGAATAATGGTACCGAGTTTGAATGCCTCTTTCGAGCAGTCTTAGAGTTCGAATTTTCTACTTTCGTAAATTAGAGCAGTCATCGAATATTGTATTTTCTTGCCCAAAAAATATGTCAAGTTGTCAATTTTTTATTGTGTACATGTTTTTTTTTTTTTTTTTTTTTTTTTTTTTTTTTTTCGGATTTCGGATTTGCTTGCCATTTTCCGGGAAAATGAATGGAGTTTTCCATGGAAAATTCCTTTGCTTTGCTGCAAGAAAAGTGTTGAAATAGAAAGAAAAGAAGATCCCCTTCAGTTTCAGTCAGCTTTTTCTTTGGAATTTGAAACGCACGAATTTTTCTTTCTTTTTATTCTGTTATTTTTTTATATTTCTTTTTTTGGAAGAATTTTGGAATCCAGAATTTCTTTTCCTTTTGTTGGTTTTGAGAGTTGAGAACGTAGACGCTAGCTGGGTTAGGGTGTGCTTGTAAATGAAAAGTATTGTAAGGTTAATTTGGTGAACGAATCTTGTTATCCGTTGTCACGAGACGGACATATTGCCGTAGTTAACTGACCTAATTTACGTCTGCAAATCTTGACGGTGTAGTAATTGTCTGGTGTGGCAGGAAAGAGATTCGGTTCATATGTCAAGTTTGTTTCCAGCATTTGGACATTTGCAAAATCACTCATCTCTCCGGCCAATGCCACGCCCTCCGCAACCTCCTCACCAGGTACGTCCAACTCCAATATTTCATAATGACTATAGTGCCCTCGATATTTGAAAGATGCACTCTTTCATGTACGAGACACTTCCCTATACAATCTCAAATAGATAATGCAATGTCATGTGCAAAAGTAAAAACACATAGCATCGCGATAGTCGTTTGGAATGCAACGCTGACCTACCGTTAGCAAGTAAAGTCCTGCATTATGCCATCATGTCTGTTATGTTCTCCAAAGGCCAAATAGTAAGATTGTTGCCATTATTGAACTTGAAGTGTTATGAGAGAGAGAAACTTACATAAAACGAATTCACCAGTTATATGACATTCTAATTTAATAATTCAATGTCATGTGACCAAACCCAACCTAGGCAAAATGCTATTTTTTAGGGTTCCCCCCACCGCCCCCCAACCCGGGTTCCCCCCGCCCCCCCCCCCCCCCCCAAAAAAAAACCCAATCCAACCCATGCTAAATGTGTAGGTTAAAAGCTAAAAGCCAAATAAAAGAAAATTCCCCCAGGATTTAGCCCAGAAAATGGTGTGGGAACCACCAGCAGGCCCCCACCCACATGGGCATGTCTTTCAGCATTTATTGAATTTAATGGCTGAGATCGAATATAATCAAATCTAACGGTAAAAAAAAAGATCTAACGACCAAATTTAAATCCAACGGCTAAAATAAGTAAAAAAAATTATTGAACTCAAAATTCATCCAAATTTAGTGAATTTTCAATATTTATCAGAATTTAAATATTTTTAGGTTAAAATTTTCATAAAATTAAATTATGATAGTGTATATATATTTTTTTAATTACTTTAAAAGAAAAAATTAGCCTAAATTTATTCTTTAATAATTTCGGGCTAAAAAATTTAGACCAAAAAGGTTTGAGCAGAAAAACTATTTATGGATTAAAATCTAAATTTTCAAGGTTAAAAATTTTAACTTTTAGTCCAAGGATTGTGGATGGTCTTAGAGGGTGAGGGGTACAGTTGATAATATTGTAGTGATCAAGGGCTTTGTTTCAATCACATTAGTAGTAGGTAAAGAAGTGTCGTGCACGCGCTTGAGAGAGAGTGGAGAGAATTGTTAGTAAGACGTGTCCGACATACAGAAGGCGCCATAAACGCGTGGGTTGTTCGAACGTGTAGAAGAGTTCTGCCGTCCGAGGGACATTTTGGTCCTTTCGAGTTTCTCTAATTGCAATCTTTGTCATACTAAGATTAATGGTGGCCACGAGCCTCTTGGAGTGTGGGAACATGCGCTCCTGTTCTTCAAATGGAGTTGACTCATACTAGTTTGACTTTTTCAATACTTTGACTTCTGGTGATGACTAGGGTTGATTCAGATTTATGCAGATTTTTGTGCATAATTTGGGGATCCTGAATTTATTTAATTTTTTTAATGAGTTTGATAGGTTATTTTTGTTCTAGGCATGAATTGTTTGTTATTACCAAATCAACGATTGATATTCGTTTGAAAACTACGAACAATACATCAAAGATGTGTTCAAGATATGAATTTCAACAGGGTAAAACTTCTTCTAAATGGCAAAACTGAAACGGTCAAAAGACGCACAAACAACTTAAGAACATCTTGACTTGTCCAACTAAATATTCAGTCATCCTCGCCCACAAGCTGTTGCCAAGAATTTACTCAATGACTTGTCGTGTAATTTCGTTTATCTCTTCCTTGTAAAACATATGATAGGAAAGTTAAATAAGGATGTGAAATGACTTGTAAGATGGTGTTCTAAGTTAGTGTTCCACTACGGACTGTCAGGATTAATCTGATGGAAATCCAAGTTGAAATCTTGTATTGAGATCGATCTGAAACATATTATCTTATGCTGATTAAGAGCACATCATACAAAAGCTTTCAATTGTCCAGCTAAATTTTGACGTATCTGTACTCACATCGGATGATTAAGTATGCATTAGTTCAAACCCAACGCATGTGGATAATTTGTGGATTGACTTAATTTTGTTAATCTTGGTGCCGCAGTTTCATAGCCAACCACCACCAGGGCCGGCTAATGCTGTCCATCACTCTCCTGCCATCCGCCCAAGGGTTCGAGCAAGGCGAGGCCAAGCAACAGATCCCCACAGTATTGCTGAACGGGTAAGCTAAAATTTTCATATCTAAGAGAACCTAGACACTTATTCGTGGGAGAGTTAGCAGTAAGTTCATTCTCATTGAAGACGTCCAAATCGCTTCTGCATATATTTAGCCTACGCAATTTTATCGTGACTGATAAAGTCATCTGTTATTCATTAGCGTTGAGGGCTGTACTAGTTTTGTAGTAACAAAGATTCCGTTTCTGAAAATACTTAAGAATTCATCCTGGCATCCAATCCTATGCCGGCTTATCCAGTGCTGTAAGTAATAATATACGTATGCGTATTTATCTTCTTGGTGCAGTTACGTCGGGAAAGAATTGCAGAAAGAATGAAGGCTTTGCAGGAATTGGTACCCAGTTGTAACAAGGTTAGTGTCTTAAAGCGAGTTTTTGAACCTTTTGCTGGATGAATTGCGCTTTTTTTCTTGTTTCGTCGTGTCAAATTATTAACGATGTTTGAATACGCCTAGCTTTTAATATTAAATTCTAAACGTATTGACACGTTATGATATCCTTGTTCAGACAGACAGGGCAGCTATGCTTGACGAAATTGTGGATTATGTAAAATTTCTAAGGCTCCAAGTCAAGGTATATGAATCAAAATTCAAATATATTCATCATCTCAAAAAAATAAATAATTATACTTCCTCATCCTTTTAACAAAAAAAACGTTTTCTGCTTCGAAATTAAACGTGTTTTTTGAATCATTATTACTTCGGAAACTTGTACCAAAAGCTAAAGTCTTCAAAATGTTTTCACCATAAGGTAGGTCCTGGTCATGTCGCATATCTGAGGCATCATTAAAGGCATTGATACTTGCTTTGTATGAACTAATTATTTTTTCAAACTTGAAATGACTGTCTGGTTGGAACCTCTATATTTCAATGAAGTCATAATCAAATAGAAAAGGACACAAGTTATACAACGTTGTTCAAAATTTTGGAGTTAATCAATTTATTTTCTTGATGCTTATCGATCTGATTTTGTTTTTATGGAAACAGGTTTTGAGTATGAGTCGACTCGGGGGAGCAGGTGCAGTGGCTCAGCTTGTTGCTGACGTACCCCTATCAGCAGTTGAGGTTTAACTGCACATTTTTTAAATTGATCGACATATTATGGAGGCAGCATGTGTATTAGAATTCGCTATTAGATTCATACAGTTCACCACGTCAAATGCACATATGTTATAATTACAAAAGTTTCTCTAATACATAACTAGGCTTGATGAACAGTTTACAATGTATTGATAAATGAGAGTAGTCTATGTACTAATTCGCCTTTTCTGTCTACTGTATTTTGACTATTTTTCGGTTTTTGCTTTTATTCCAATGAAGGGGGAGGGCATGGAAGGAGGAACCAATCAACAAGCATGGGAGAAGTGGTCGAACGATGGCACAGAACAGCAAGTTGCTAAGCTGATGGAAGAAGATGTAGGAGCTGCCATGCAGTTCCTTCAGTCCAAGGCACTCTGCATCATGCCCATATCCCTCGCCCCAGCAATCTTCCGGACACATCAACCTGACGCAACGACAATGGTGAAGCCGGAATCAAACTCCTCCTCATAAGCCTATCCAACAAAGCATCCACTACTACATGCCCCCATCCACGCCTCCCAGCACGCTTATGGACCCCACGTTCCGCCTAGTATCCTTGTCACTCATGACAACGGATATACTTACAGGTCAAGATCACTCTAATTTTTTGAGTTTTGTCAAACAAGGGACTGATTGTCATGCCATTGGAAACCCTAGGGGAGAATTTTTCAAAAGCAAAATTGATGTGTTTCCTCTTGTAATATCAATGGTGGGGTTAGTTGAATGAGTGTGACCTTAATATTTGGTGGTGGGAACTCTTCAATTTTTCTTGTATGGATAATGGGAGATGGGGCCAACCAAAAGGGATGTAGGGTTTTGCATTATTGTATTTTCAGAAATATATATTGTTTTTTATGCAAGTTGAAAGTTGGATGATGGTTGCTTGTCTTGTAAAGATATGTTGGAAGCTTCTGGTTTTGCAGAAAAATATGGATCTGAGTTTGTTGTTTCTTTAAAAGTGAGGCGAGTACTTTTTTCAAATTTGATGAATCATTATTGAAGGGAAGGTTATTGGGGGTAGAAAGATGGAAAATGACATCTTCTAAAATAATAATAATAATAATCAAAAGCGAAAACGAAAGTACTACTAAGTGCCAATGGTGTTTAAATTCTTTGCACCTAAAATTCAGTGGTTTTTTTGTGACTTATCTACTTGAGTGACACGTGTCCTTTTAACTTAATTTATTGGGAAGATAAGTTGAAGAGTTAATACTGGCAAGTGAGATTTAAATAAATGATCAAGTTACGTTGGAAAAGAATTCCTTGTTTTGCAGTGCCTAGAAAGTGAAATGAAGCTGGTTGTTGATTTCCAATCCAATTTCTGTAACTCCAGATCAATCACTGTATAAATTCATACGATTGTAATTTGACCCCTTTGTCTAATCTTAAAAAATTGCCTAAATTATTCGGAAATCAAATCCTGGTTGCTAAATTGATCAAAATCAAATAGCAATGACATAATGTTCGACTTGAAAGATATCTATTTTCATTCTAAGTAAGAGTAGCGACCTAGACGAGTTTAGACGGCTGCCTAGGTAAGTTCAGGAGCTTTTTTTTGTTTTTGTATTTTCAAATGCTTAGAGATTTATCATGATGATGACTAGCTGCCTAGCGCTCAGATGGGGCTAGGCGAATGAAATTCACTTGTTTGAGTAAACTACCGGGCGGTAAAACTGGAAAAGTTGTAAAATTTTCACATCTGTTAACAGTTACTTGAGAAATGACCCACTGCAGGAAACAAAATGTTTACAAAGTATAACCAATTAAAGCCTGATTTGTACAACAATTATCAGAAAATGTCCAAAATAATGTACACCCTATCATCAAAAGAACCAAACCAGCAAAAGAAAGAAAGATATTAGGCCATCTCCGCCATCACCGCCCCGTCATTCTCCTTGCTAACCTCTGCAACTATATTCTAAAAGGCCACCGTCTCCCGGCAATTCCCCTACCTCCAGATTTGCTCTCCCACCCTATCACTACGAGTTTCTCCTCCTGCAACAAACTGAGAACTGAAAAATGGAACACTAGCCACGGTCAATCTGCGCTAAAATCATCGAGATTTAATCCCGAATGAAGTAGTTCAAAAGTATCTATCTGAGTGACACAACCTATCAAGTTGCCCCGGAGGTTGCACTAACCCCACTACCATCCCTCAACCCTTGAAGCACATATGCAGTGTCCTTTGCACGTAGTCAGCTACGATTCTTAACCTTCCTTGACTACTGTCTACTCCCGAACTACCCTGATGTTCCACAGTTCGAGCAACCTTGTTTTTACACTTCTCCCAGTCATCAACGCGCAACCAGCAAGCTCGACCTCCATGGCTTCCTTCCATACCAAGAAAGGACACGTTAGGATTTTCGCCAAATGAATACCTCAACCTCACTGAGACACAGTATGGCAACCATGCAGCTCCACCAGCGGCGTTTATATGAGGTATGTGAGCAGGATCAAGAACAAGTGTCAGTGCAAAATCAACCGAGTTATGAGGCCGATTATAATAAATATTACTTTTGGCAACAGATGAGTTATCTGAGCTCCCATCCATACTCGAGCCAGAGTGGTTTTCAAGGCATAATTCAATACGGGGTTTTTGAGCAGGTGCTACATCTCCCCCTTGTGCCTGGGCTAGTCCTTTTTTCCATACTATTAATTTCAAGAATTCTCTTAGAACTGATATGGGTAAGGTAAGGAGAGTAATGAATGATGCGACACGAGATGCATCATAAGGCTCTGAAGCAACACGCCGACTGAAATAGTCACATATTTCTCCTATTTCGGCTGTAGATAATTCATCATTGGCAGTGTTTATATTTGGCTGTTGCCCTTGCTGCTGCTGATGGAATCGTTTCACGCTCAGTACTTGAAGAAGAAGTTGAACTCTGTGAACACTTACTGCAAATACATAGCCACTGCAGAAACACAAGCAATCAGATCAAAGAACAAGTAGATAAGCCTGGAAGTATTTAGCAAAACCTTGTACGGATAAACATCACCTGAGGACCACTAATGTTAAGGGTGAATATTATCATGTAACATAACTAACTGAAAGTGATCTGGTACAAGTATTGAACATAAAATAGGGAAGTTTTAATAAACATAAATACCACAAACGTGTATCAGTGTGTCCACCTTGTCAGGATGTTTTCTTAGGGCACTTCCCTTTGTTTTAGCGTAACTCCTCAACAACGATAAAAAAGATGGAATCACACCATCAAAAGATTAAGAATAAGAATTCGAAAATAAAGTTTCTGAGATGTGTAAAGATTCGCCTGAAAGCACTTACCCAACAAAGAATCTCAATGCAGGCTGCTCCTGGTCTAAATTTAGAAGTGTGCCTTCATTGTCTTTCAGAATTGACCCCAAAATCTCTTTCAAGAGCCCTGGTAGCTGGGCAAATAGCCATAGAACTCCAAGGTACTTGAGAATACCTCTTAGCACCTTTTTAAGAGCAACAAGAGGAACCCAACCACCTCCATACCCTCCGTCATCTCCAAGACCAATAATGGCTGTATTCAGTTCTCCTCTCACATGAGCAGGGACACCAGGACCTGGGGATCTACGTAAAGCCGGCCCTGCTGAGCTCACAACAGCCAAATTTGAGGATACCGGAGAAGCATTTCCGACACGGTTTAAACCAGCTACTTGCTTGTTGCCTGTCCTGGACATAGCAGCAGAACCAGGGAGGTTAACCCTATTTCCATTTACAGTAGACAGTTGGGAGCCTGAACTGGGGGTTTGATTGATTGAACTTGACAGTCCTGTCTGTTGACCACCGGTGAAATTAGTATCTAAACCATTCAATTCTTGGGCTACATGCTCCATAATAAATGGTCTAAACTGAGGGCAAGGTAGTGACCCACCAATGGAAGGGCCCCCCTTGGGTGGGGTTGCTGGTTGCAACCAAACCTGATCTCCTGCAAAACAGCGCATGTCAACTGCGAAGTGCTTTCGGTATATGATCCGTATCCAATAGGGTCCACGTAGCACAACAGAGACATCAATGGGCAACAGTGAGCTGGGTACAATGCCAGGTCCACCTCGGCCAGCACCAGCTAACCCAGCAGCCCCATGCAGGCTATGATTTGCAAGAGGCCCTGTAGAAGGAGATGAAACTGGGTTCCCCATAGGGCCAGGAGACTGTCCGGCATTTGTGGTTGAACTAGTAGGCATAAGGCCCTGAGATGGTAAGTACCCAGCCTGCTTTGGGATAGAAGAGAGGACTGCTCCTCCAGGGACCCCCGGGATAGGACTAGCTCGTGCAGGTCGTGTTGCAGCTGCAAGAGCATGCAAGGGCCCTGCAGTGAGTCGAATGCAATCCAAAAGTGAAGCAACTTCAGCTCCATTTATGAAATCTTCCAGGAACTGTAAAGAACAGACAAGGTATTGTTATTAATGCAAATATTTTTAATCAGAAAAAAAAATTGGGGAGAAATATAAAGTTATCTCTGTAATACATATATCAAAATTGCTTCGAATGCATGTCAAAAACTATTTTTCAATGATTACATTTTGATGTAATCCTTCGTAAAGCAACTTTGATAGAATTGTGCATGCAGTTTTAATGTACCTTTTTGATGTCATTAAGGCACTTAACAAATCCTAATCCAATATCAAAAGATTTTTCCATGACACCACCAGAAAATAGTTGAAATTATATTTTGAAATTTCCGAAGATTTCTATTAAATTCATTAAAGATGGCATGTTCAGGCACAACCACTGAAGAAAACAAAATCCCAAGGATGCATGCAGGACTCAGTTTCACATAAGGTAAACAATTAAGATTCATAAAACATCACTTCACACCAAATAAGAATGCCATCAATTGAAAATGCTAAAACAAACAAACCAGAAAAAATAAAGCAGATGAATGTACCTTGGTATGGGGCCAAAGTTGGTCGGGGGTTACATGCATAGTACAACCCTCTTTACTTGATTCCCACTCTACAACAAAGCGAGCAAGGACACCTGATCCAAAACTGAACCACAGACTCATAAGTCCAACAGCCTCAATTCTAAATGCCCTTCGCATTTGCTCAGATAGTCTATCAGTTGCCTCAGGAGAAACTTTGACTCCTGGTGCTTTAAAATCAGGGTTTGTACTACTTTCTTCTGGCTTCTCATCTGCTCTTACACCAAGCAATCTCCGCATCCCAAGGGCAAACATTCTTGCATTAGAAAGTCTTTGGATGTCTGCCACTAACTTCTTAATACTATCAGCCTCCACAGACTGATAACTAAGAACAACACCCTCTGGATCATAGCGAATATGAGAGTCAATGTCAGATGTATTGGCAATTCGAACACCAGAACCCCAAGGTGTACTATTGCTTCCTTTCTGAAGTTCCCACAAATCCCTGAAATGCTGGTCATTTATTTTGACATCCCAATAAATGCTTCCAGGTCTGCCAAGTCGCAAGCATAAGTGTTGCCATGCATCACCTCTGGCAAATGGAAGTCGAAACCATATGTTTGATGATGTACTTCTTAGACCCACTTCTTCAACATAAGGGATGTCCAGAGCCGCCATCTGGCTAGTTAATCTGGCATGCTTAATACAAAGAGAACAGTGTCTGATCACATGAAGAAGAGCTGAAACATAAATGCTGGAAGGTGCATTTCCCTTATTTGCTTCAGATATCAGATCCCCGTAACCGTATACTTCAAATTTTGAAATTATATCCCTTGACATAAGCATCTGTGAAGAAGACTGATGAGGACGAGTTACTTCAGAAGTTTTCCTCCTTTTAAAAACTCCTGAATCGGCTTCCACACCCTGAAGTGATGGGATCAAATTCAACATATCTGAAACTGTGCGTTTGCGAGGTTTTATATCATTTTTCGAAACATCATGGTTAGGGCTATGACATACTCCCGAATCTGGGGCCTGGGCTGGCAAAGAAAAAAAAAGTGTAGCAATCTCAGTAGAGTATAAATAGTACTAAAAAAATATGCACAATGCAGGTTTCCCTCATAATATAAATATCACAGAGAAAGTGTCTTACATACGGGAGTGGTTGCACATGAGTTTGATCCGGCAACTCTGGAAGGTCCAGTTAAAGGCCCATTAGGTGTACTTTTGGGCCCGTTGGGTCTCACACTAGGCCCAGAAATTCTGGGACCAGTAGACCGAGGTGGAGATAATAACCGGGATGATTTATTCCCATATATTGCACCCTTTGAAGTTTCATTCATAAATCTCAGCTGATCTTCATCCATTGAAGTACCAGAACCATACTCAACTGACTGTGGAGACCTAAGAGAAGCCAAATCCTGATCAGATTTTGACACTGGTATTTTCCTCACAGTGGCACTCCTTCCTGGACCAGAAGGTAGATTACCAAGAGAAGCAGAATGTACGGGGCCCTTCAAATTATTTGATGGATATAAGGATCCATTATAGTGGGTGGCCATGCTAGAAAGATTTGAAGAATTATTTAACTGTGATATCTGCATAACTCCTTCCCATTTAGGAGAGGGACGATTCATCGGAGCAGATCCAAAATGAGAACCAGGAACAGAAAAAGGAAGCACAGATAACCCCTTCTCTAGTTCAAACACTTCATCTACAACAGAAGAAAAACTCGAAGGTGGACACCCTGTAATAGGCATAGAACCTTCGTGGCTGATATCCGAAAGAAGACCATTTTCAGAAGACTGATTAGAACCCCTGGAACTGGGCAGAAAGGATTGTAGTTTTCCCAAGTCAAGCAAGCTTAAATTCATATCATCTTCATGCATCTGCATCTGGCTAACATCAATTTTCTTGATCCGCATCACTTGGTTTAAGTCATTTAAAGAATCGGGTTTTCTAGACAGATCTGGCTGAGTTTCAAGCAATTTAAATAGGGGTTTAAAGTCCTTATCAAGTTGCATCAGCAAGAAATAAGAGCTCCCGCAATCAGGAAACCCCATTAGCAACATAGTTGAACCATTCAAAATGTTCTTCGGTATTTTAACTGCAGGAAAACTATGTTCATACACCTGCAAGAACACAGTTCATATACAGTGAATCCGCACGTAACCGTCAACAGTCCAGCAGGCAAGCCCTAGTGATTTTTCTTCTTGAAAATAATGTCAAAAGAAGAAAGAGAATGTTTACCTCAAGCCCTAGAAATCGGCCAGTAGATGCAAATAAGTGCAAAATACTTCTGCTTCTCAAATTTATGAAAACTTCAGCTGCAGTCATACTTCCTTGATTTAAAGCATCTTCACATTCAGACAAAACTCCCGAAGGAGCAAGAATATTACGAGAGGACTGAAGACGAAATCGCCCATTCCTGCAAGTCAAAAATGTTACAGAAGACACCTTTCTAAAGCATCTACTTAAGAATACCAAAGTTGCGTCTGAATGAACCACCAAGAATGTCCTCAGATTCTAAGAATCAGGAAAACTCCTAAAAAGCACATCAAGAACTTGTTCCAAAGTCTAACCAGAAACAATATTGGCTGCACATCTTTCTTAGTTCATCCAATCAGTTTTTTAAGTCCATTGGCAAGTCTTAATTCATATATCCTGTAATAATATACTGATAACCGTATTAGCAAGGATACCTAATGTTTATTCCCAGGGTGAAAAATGACGAGCCATAGGCACGCGCACATAATACTTCCTGCCCTTCATATTCTCCAGCATGGGACTTATCTTCTTTCTGCACACAGAAAATTAGGATATCAAAATGTGAAGAAAATGAACCATGAAAAACACATTCATGAAAATACAGTATTATCCTGACACTACATTTAAGAAGGAAAAAAAAAAAAAGAATAACCAGAATGAAGAACCAGAAACAAGTAACAAGAAAACGTGAAACAACCTTTTTATGGTCAACATCCGCTTCTTCCACATGAGACTGAAGAGAAACATCCCCTGCACCTCGCCAGATTTGAACATTTTTCACCAGCTCTTTCTGAATTTCAAGCAGACGAGTATATCTGTTACAGCAGATGGCTCTCAGAAGCAACTTCTCAACATCAATACAGTTTTGGTCAAGAGAAAATTCTGCCTCCTTTCCAGTTAATGGATCTATAACAAATGTGCTATGAAGACACTTTATCTGCAGATCCGGTCCTGGTTCAATTTTTATAGACGGACATGATGCTGAATCAGAAATACCATTGTTTTTATCAAAATCTAACCAGTATAAAAATTTTAACCCTGGCGTTCGTAGACCAGATGAATCAGTTTCTCCATCTTGATTTAACTGCGCAGAGGCAGATGTCCCTGCATGACTCATGCTCCCATCGGATATGAGCTCAAATCGAATTGCATCTTTCCATCTCCCTTGCCGAAGAGCTTGTACTTGCCTTGTGACAGTGCCCATGATAAGTGCAACACAAAGCTCATGTAGAACTGAGTATAATATCATGAACGGATTTTCTGTAGCAGCCATTCTGCGCTCTAAATCATCCCCAAGAAGATGCCGCCGCGATACTTCAAGCTTTACAGGTCCACTTCTCTCACCAACAAGCAGTTCCAAATGCAGTATCCTCCACATTGACAGGTGCCCTCGGTAGCCTGGAGTCACCAAAACCTTGAATTCTCCATCAACACGAAGCACTGCTGTACCATCGGAGACTTTAACATCAGTAATTTCTTTTGGAAGTGATACTTCCAGTAATTTAGATCGCACAAGTGTGTCCAGCTTTTTCAAAGCCGGCTTCTGCTGTTCCTCATTTAGTGAGCTCTGGATGCCCACGTCTTCTACACATTTCGGCAAACGCTTATATAACCCTGTTAGGAGGATTTCAATTGCAGATGGAACATCATAAACAGGAGCACAAGCTTGCTGCAGCCCATCATGCATGAAAAATAGTGAATCTGCTGCTTGAGTGAAACAGGTATCATGACTTGATAGAGTGGAGGTAAGTTGCTGACAGTATTGTATTAACGGGACCTGCAAATAGAAATGCATGGATATTATTAATACCTGAAAATTTATAGCTTCCGAGTTGAAAAGTGCTTATAGGGATTAAAATAAATTTCATGGAACATGAAGCATCGGGGACACTATAAACTCTGGGCATATCAGCATAAGGCATGGTTCATAGAACTTCACACTAACCAATAAACACATCCATGGCATTGCTTTTGACTTTCAAAATTCAGACACCACTGTGTACCCTACGATAAAACAACTAGTTCCTATCACGAGCTAATAAACTGTCGTATAAGTCACCTTTTAAACCACCTAAAGACATAAAGAAACATGCACCAGCAAATCATCTTCCATATCCCAGAAGGGAGAAAACACAAATAACACCGAAGACCCCATTTTTCCTTTCCTAGCCAAAACAAAACCCTTAATTCCCATTATTCAAACCCAAGAAGTAAAGAGACACAGACATATTTACAAAGTCCTAAATCAAACCCCATAAACCCTCAGCTTTTTCCTAGCCGAAAGTCCCTAAACTGACATTATTTAACACAATTTGAAAGGGAAATTGTAATGTATAATCTCCACTCCATTTGAAAGCCAAATCAAAGCCTGAACCCTCGAGCAGAAAACAATACCAAAAGTACAAGCAAACATCGAATCGGAAAAAAAAGAAAATACAATTTAATCCTACATTCTAATATTCTTTGAAGCACAAATTTTGCTACAACAAACCGAAACCTATTTTCTAGTCCGAAAAGGATAAAGCCTTTAACTTGCATTACAATTTTCTAAGGAACAGAAACGAACCCACCGAAGAAACCGAATTCGTATCCTCCCACCAAAAACAACCGTAAAGTAACATAATTTAACGCATAATTCACAAAATATGACACAAAATGTATAACTTTTACACCCAATTGGCCGCCAAATAAAAACCCAAAATCGATTTCTTGAGTGAGGCAGTAGAATAACGAGACCTGTTGGCACCACTTGGCGAGGACATTGAGCCGGAGCATGCGTTGCTGGGTCTTAGCCAAGTACTTGAGCAGTCCAATTTTCTTATCGGTATCGGACTGGTCCGGCGCCGCCTTCGATTTGTCTGTGAGCTCTTTCAGCGAGAGGAAGGATTCCTCGGCGGCGCGGCTCACCAGGGCGGAGAACTCCACCGTCTGTTGCCCTAGCTCCGACGCCATTCTTGTGGTTCCGGAATTGAGAGAAATCAGATTGGGATTCGAAAGATCCGCAGCTGCTGGGAGAAGATTAGGGCGTTAGGGTTTGTAGAGAGAGAGAGAGAGAGAAGGGAGCTACTGTGCTCTTTCAGCTCTCTCTCCATAGGCGTCGTCGTGTTCGTCAAGGGCTTCTGATTCTTTCGAAAGTTTTCAACTTTTGAGAGTTCTAGAGGGAGAAAGAGAGAGAGAGAGGAGGAGGAAGTGAAATGCATGGGTCAGGGTGGATTAAATTCATTTTGCTTTGTACTGATTGGTTCCAATTTCCAAACTTCTTTGACAGATGTTATTCATACTATATTTTTTTATTATATTTTTATACTATCTAATATGACATTTGATGTAAACAGTTACATCATTTGAATTAATCAGAATTTTAAATTTAGTTCATTATTTAATAAACTAATAATTAAGAAAAACTAGTTAATTAAACGATTATTGTGGTATACGAGAAGTCTTTCTCCTTCATTTCCTTGGATTTTGCAAATTTTTCAAATGATGTGTTTGTCCATATCAGATGACACCTAAGGTAATATAGAAATATGGCATTAAAACATGGTATGAATAACACTACTCAACTTGTTTCTTTTCTCTTTTTTCCTTTTAATTGTTTTTCTTTCATGTCACTTGTTACATTCCCGCAACGTGGCATGTGTTGGGTGGCAAAATAAAAGTTAAATGATTCGCTTTTAAATAAGTATATGTTTGAAGAAAAATTTACGTGGAGTTGTTGCATTCTTGTAACGTGACAATCGCCGAATGACAAAATAGTTTACTTAATTAAAAAAAATTGTATATCTTCAAATTTGGAGAAAAACGTATGTGGCAATGTCAATCTGGCTTCGTTATAATACCTAACAGATGAGATGTGTATAAAAAATAAAATTTATGCGTTCATTTTATCAACATACCATCTTTTAATTACGTTGTTTTTTTACTGAAAATTCACACAGTATGAACAACCTCGCATAATATTTATTTAAGTAAATCCCATATAAAAATTTTATTTTTATTTTCTTTCAATGATATAAAATCTTAACTTTCTTGTTTGTTAATCTTGTACTCCTATTACTTATCCGGAGTTATTTGGTCAAGGTAATGTGTCCACTCGTGCTTCTCATAAATTAGAGTAATTTAAAAATCATTTAATAAAAAAAATATACACATATCCAAAGCAAGTTGAATCTAGAATTTAGTATTTTTCAAAATTGACATGATGCTTTGTATCAAATTTCGGAAAAGTATTTACAAGAAATAATTTAGTGGATGAAAAGCTTTCCGGAATAACGAAGGGTAATGGTTGTTCAAGAACCCAACATGCACGTACGTACTCAAACTTAAGCTGCTGTTGCAGCAAACCTAAGGTCAGTAGCGGAGGGAAGGTGGATGCATTGGATGTATTTGACCCAATAACTTACTTTTCCACCAATTTAATTCAAGACTTCGCCGCTTAAGACTGTTGTCTAGTAGTATTCATCTTCAGTTGTAAGTGAAAGGTCTTAGGTTTGATTATCGCCAAATGCGAATTTGAACCACATAATGTGTAGATTATATCGTTTGTTAAAATAAATATATATATAAAAAATTAAAAAAAAAAAAAAGGACTTCCCCGCAAAAATTTTGAAAGACCTTTGCTTGACAATTTTATACATGTTCCAGGTAGCTAAAGTCGTTGTCTTCCATTAACCAATATGTGTTTAATTTGAGCATTTGATGTTAGTATACAATGAAAATAACATTTGTGAAATCTCTGGTGTATGTTTATTAAGCATAAAAAAAAAACCTAGACTTATTTAGTACCAACAAAATACAAGAAGTTGAACTTAAAAGTAAGCTTATATGCACGCCATGCGGTCCATTACCCTAGTGAATAAGGTGTTAAGTTTCTACTCATGCGTCCTAGGTTTGAAACTCCCTCCCTCTAAATTATTGTCATAGTTTATAACTCTCTCCCTTCTCCTTAAAAAAAAAAAATATATATATATATATATGCATGCATGCAATAAAAAAGGTCTCTAGTGTAATCAGCTTTTTTTTTTTTTTTTCTTCCAATTGCAATCAAATTCTGGCTGCCACTGCCTAAGGTGCTACAATTTGCTTTTTAAGACCATCTTCAACCCTTGCATAAAATCTAAAATTTTTAGCTCAGAAAATTTAGATTTTAACCCAGAAATAGCTTTTCTGCTCTAACATTTCTGGGCTAAAATTTTAGCCCCAGATTATTAAAGAATGAATTTAGACTAATATTTTTTCTTAAAGTAACTTTTTTTAAAATAAAAAATTATGTAAACTATCCTAATTTAATTTTATGAATATTTTAACCTAAAAATATTTAGATTCTGACAAATACTGAAAAATCACTAACCGACACCATGAAACTCGTTAAACACTATGAAAAAATATGAAACAAATGAAATTTTTTTTTAAAATTATTTTAGTCGTTAGATTTAAATTTGGACCGTTAAAAATTTTTTACCGTTAAATTTCATCAAATTAGATCTTAACCGTTGGATTCAATAAATTTATAAATATAAAACTAAATAAAATATACATATATAGTGGGTCAGCCCCACTAATCCTGGGCTAAATTTGTCTTCCATTTGAGTTTTAGGTTTTAGGCCACATTTTAGCCTTGGGTTGGGTTGAGTTTTGAGGGGAATAGAAATGGCAATTTGAGTTTTAACCCAGGGTTGAAGAATGTTTAATGGCTGCTTGAACTGCATACATAATCTACAAAGCAAAGCAATGCATCAACTAAACATACATATTGAAGGGTTTTTCCACGGTACGCGTTCATATAGGTGTACCAAATTTTATAACAAAACGTGTGCAATTTTCGTATAAGGAAAACTCAGTAGAAAACTTGAATAATCAACAAGCACCCAATGATATTTAAGTTCTATAAATTCATTGTCTTTTTTTTTTTTTTTTAATACGATGATATATTTACATTTAGTCTTTAGGGCTCTTATAATGCTACTGATAACGTATAGGGAAATTTTATTTAAACCCATGTAACCTATTTCTACACTCAACTTACTCTTTGCACCTATTTGATTTTTAACTAAACTATTAATATATCTTTAAACCTAATATATCCCCATAAACCCAATTCAATATGTGGATTTATTTTTACAACTATTTGATTTTTAACTCTATATTTACGCTGTCTGGAAATGGACATTGAGAATTGAGGTGTGAATTCAGCCATAGCTAACAACAAGACTGACACTTCTATAGATGTTGACAATATTTTGAAATCTTCTCCAGGCATGATTCTTAGACAAATCCTGCATAGACATCAAACTCTCATAATTGACCCCTTCAATGGCTTCCGTAAAAGCATTCTTCTTAACATCATTATATATTTCCTCTCCTTGCTTGATTCATATCATTATATATTTCCTCTCCTTGCTTGATTTATAGGTGAATATAGGTTATGTATTGTGTCTTGAAACCAAATCGTTTGATTAGGTTCCATGGTAATCCGAAGAGTATATGTTGAATCTGATATTATTCTCACAGGAAGCCCTTGCTCAATGTCTCATGGTACTCCCGAAAGGATTTGTTTACCCTGTGCAATTCATAAAGGTAAGAAATGTTATACGTTTTTTGTGACATCCCACATCGCCCAGGGGTGTGATCCTTAAATGTATATTCTCATCCTTACCTAGCACGAGGCCTTTTGGGAGCTCACTGGCTTTGGGTTCCGTAGGAACTCCAAAGTTAAGCGAGAAGGGGGCTAGAGCAATCCCATGATGGGTGACCCACTGGGAAGTTGCTCGTGAGTTCCCAAAAACAAAACCGTGAGGGAATGGTAAGCCCAAAGCGGACAATATCGTGCTACGGTGGTGGAGCGGGCCCGGGAAGTGATCCGCTCCGGGCCGGGATGTGACATTTTTCTCTTTGAAAGCTATTAGCGTTTTAGCCAGAATGAAGTAGGATGAACAAACAATAATCGTAGGGTTTAAGTATAGTATTTGGGTTTATTGATAAATTTGAGTTTTATTATTAATTTTATTTTGTACTTAATAGTAATTATGCAATAAGGTAAAATAGACAATTAACCTTTAAAATTTAAGTTAGGTGTAAAAATAAGTTACATGAGTTTAAATAAAATTTCCCTAACGTATATGGACCGGTGGAGCAGCCTAAGTTTCATCTACGATTGAGGAACTCGAATGGAAGAGAAGGATTGATGTCGAACCGCAGTTAACAAAATGTCCCAACGACGATTGAGGAACTCGAAGGGAAGAAAGCGAGATATTGCAATGAACAAAAATTTTCAAAGGCTGAATGCACCATCAGGAAGAGATCAAAGCTGATGCTTCCGGCAACCAAGATTTCGGACCATAAATTAGGGCAAATTGCAATGTTGGGTTGTAATAGTTGGGATCTGTTTTAACCTCAGCAAATATCAACAGAAAAATTGTACTGAAATTCAATGCAACAACGAAAAATTTGGACCCAAACTTCTCTTTTTCTTTTTTTTTAATCGTTTCTTTTCATTGTACAACTCTCTTTGAAGAGAACATGAACAAACTATACATGAAAATTTTCCTTGTTCTTCTAACAATTCCTTGTAAATATTTTCTATTACAACTCAACAAAGTTTCTGTTTCTTCATCGAAAGCCCGAGCTCTATGTCTTCATGAGAGAAAACACGACTTAACCTCTTCTGATTTCGTCTAATTGTTCTTCGATCAGAGCGCGCAGCAGCCTAAGCCTTTCGTTTCCGAACCCTTCATGATTCTCAACCTCTTGCACGAGGCGATGAACATCTCCCACGGAACATCTCCAAGCAGCATCCAATCTCCATCTTTGTCTTCATAAGTAGGTACAAATTCTGATCTGTTATTGTACCCTAAATCCTTCTCACAATAATCACCAACTTTGAACTTGAACATGTCTTCCAACGCTTTAAGCAGTTCAGGATACCCTCTGTACACCTTCAAATCAATCTTTCTTAGATATGGAGCTCCATCCATGCTTATCTTGACATAAATCCCGGCTGCCTCCGCCTCAGTTTTCTTCGCTTGGAGGCAGTTTTTCCGGTATTGTCTCACCGGCGGCCACCCTACTATTTGTGCCCTGCAATACTTAACCAGATTAGTTTAAGTTGTTTGACCGCAAATTAATCACTAACCATGTTATTTAACAACCCTAATCATATATTTAGCATCTAGTTTATATGTACCAAGATTGCTTACTTGGAAGGTGGAGGCTGAGAAATCTGCTGGTCGGATCTTTTGGCGGATGAAGAATCTCTGTCTTCGTCGTTCATGTCGGGTTGCAGTGGTCTTTTGTTGCTCTTGCTAATCAAAGTAGTAGAAGATGTGTTCTGCTCGGAATCCTTGGTGCCTGGTAACCCTAATCTTAGCTCCGTGGCTTCAAGATCCTGCGCAAACATTACCATGATTTCTCTGTGTTTTCTTCAAAGATTGTTCTTCTGCTCAAACCTTGACGATGAACTAGCAAATAACCAAGTCGTGACTATTCGGTGATGGATGGAGGCTTTGAGGAGAGGGGAGATGTAGAATATAATTGTGTGGAGGGCAAATGAAGCTGAATGGTATTATATAGATTAGAAGTGGAGATAGTCGTAAAGTTCAAGGACATTGTCTAGGGAAATTAACAAAAGTTAGGTACTTGCATCTTTCTTCCTTTTGCGCGTGCATGCCACATTATTACACAAATTTTACGGATGGAAGGTAGTGCTTGCTAAAGGTTTTTCAAGTGATAATTTAACGTAGTATGTTGTTGAACTGTTGATAGATATGTAAAAATAAATCTCTTTGTACACCTTTGTTACAAGAATAAAAATAAGAACGTGCTACAATAATTTTAATTGACCCCATAATTTGTATGTGTAAGATATAAAATGGTTGTGAACTTAGTTTTAGAATTGAATAACCATTTCAAGACAAGAAATCGAGATTTTAAGCTTTAAGGGATGATTCTACACTATAAGCAAACAATCAACCATGCCAACACATGTTATTCGAATTAAAGAATATTGATTAAAAGTTACACATTGTCTTTGAGAAAGATGGAATATAGTGCACAAAAAATGACAGTGAATTGACAATCTAATCTCATAACATGTTACTTTACCGACATTTACACACCTGTGAACATGTAATTTACATAGATGTACATAAAATGAGAAAGTGGATGTCACGCGCCATAAAATAGCGTGGACAGAGCAAAATTAGGCAGGTATGAATTAGACATGGGCAGCTATGGTGTTTGTGACACGAGCAGCACATTTGAGGCGGTTGTCCTTCCAAATTGGGACAAGCTTGGGACAAAACTTAGCCGCCTAAATTGAAGACTTTTAGTTTCTAATCCAACGACCCAGATGAATCAATCGATTCCGCGGTATCTGGGACCCTCGGATCAAGAAGGGCTATGGCTGGTGGGTGCATACCATGTGAGGTTTGGGGCCCACATGGATTGTCGTTGATGGGCAGGGCATGGTGTAATGGGGGGATTTGGATCCATCCGAATTCAAATGACGAGGATTCTAACATCTTAATTATTTATTTTGTATCGTGTGATATAAAATTATTTATTTATTTTATTTAAAATTAAACATAAATAATATCTAATGAAAATTGACTGCATAATGTATGATGAATGGTTAAAATATAAGAACTTTTAGGATTCCTATAAAATGAATCCGGAAAGAATCCCCTTCCGTAATGAGGTGGTCCGGGCAGCCGAATGGGCATGACTTTAATTAGGGCAAAAGTTAGGGCATGTTTTTTTGGCATGTGACGCCATGAGCCCTTGCCTCAATACGCTCCGTTTCCTTCGAGTCCACGAATATACTTTTTTTTCTTTTCATTATTTCAATCAAAATGAGATGATCATCCTTATTAAAACCATGTTTTAATGATATTTTTCTTGACTTAAAACTGAAAATTTTTATTATACTTAGTAGATTATAAATAAAACCATAACAAAAAAAAGATTGTATGTGAGCTTTCATATTCAAAACATTTAAATTAGTAACAGGAGAACCGTACTAACTTAACGCCGTTACTATTTTAGGGCTCCGCACAGAAGAAAAAGGGTCTTAGGGTTGTTTCGTGATGCACATAAACTGAATCCCACATCCCACATAATAGAATATCGTTGCATAACTAAAATATTAAAATTAACTAGAATTTAACAAACAATGTCAAGATTCATTATGGATGAATATAGCAATCTAAATTAAGGCTTTGATTGATTGTATCTTTTTATACGAAATTATTCCACAACCTTCCCTTTTTTTGTGCATCTCTTGTCCAGTTTTGGTATTATGAAGTGGCCTTAGAGGTAAGAATTATTCACCAATAATTGTGAGACTATATTCAATTTGTATACATTTAAATATAATTCCTTCGGAGAAATGTTGGATTTGTGTAGAAAGTTAAGTGAAACCTATAAGAGGCATGCTACGATTAGTCACGAACATATGTGTAAACTGATCCTAATCATTTTTACTTTTATGACATCGCGTAAATAGTTGAATTCAGCTCTCACGTATGCACGATTGATCTGCAACTTCTCTCAATTTTGACAATTATTTAGAGGGAAGGGCCAAACTAACAAGAGACACAAAGGGTCCACAAGTTTTTATTAATTTTATTTTCATGACAGCAGATAATGAGCCCTCCTTCGGCCGATGATGGTCGATAAATAAGGCCCCATAGAGTTAGGTTCACATCCTTTGGGACCCGACCACAACGAACCTCTGACCTTTACGCCATCTGCAGCTACACACACACACACACACACACACACACACACATTTCTTCATCTTCATCCTTGCCTAGTATTATCAATTTGTTTATGTTGTTAGTTTTCTTACAGGGCTTTCATATATAAGCTAGCTACTTTCTTTCACTTGTCAGCTGTGACCAAACATATTAGTATATATAGTTTCTCATTTCTTAGGAAAAACGCTACTTCAAATTCTTCCAACTTCAGAGTATAGGTTGTAAATGTTGGGTAACATTGGATAGAACAAAAGAAAAACAAAGAAGTGCTGCGTCATTGGCTTTACGTGCACAAGTAAAGATACGTATTAGTGTACATGTAGAAGTAGTTAGGTTAGTTCAACTGCAAATATATTATTCAATGTGACAAGAGAAATACACAAGCCGATATTCAGAGATTATGTTGTGTCTAATTCTTCATTGGCCATGGTTTTGTTCGTGGCTAAGCTTCAAAGGCTCACATGTGTTTGTTGTATGGTAAAACTTCAACTTCCTTTAACATGTACAATATTTGTTTACTACCAGTTTTTAGTAGCGTGTACACATTAGTTGTCTTGGAGCCTCGTATTTATAGGCATCTCCACCTTGGTTGAGGCTTGATTTGGTCTTGATCTTGGACTCAATTAATTGACGAAATCACCTAAACTTGATTTGGCCTTGGTTCGTTATTTGACTTCATCAAATAATCTTGATTTAATCAAATAATCTTTGATTTAAATCAAATAAACCAATCACATTTTATCCTTAATTTGGTCGTCATCCTTGATTTGACCAATCTCTCTAATTTGGCACTCATTTTGTTTATTATTTTCTTTAATTTAAATCAAGATTAATTAAAGATAATTCTTTAATAATTTTTTTTTCTAAAAGTCTACGTGTGCCTGATGACTCATCCGGTTTTGATAAGTCACATGTCATATGTGCAACTTGGCTCGTATTTATCTCACCAAAATTTACATTTCAACGCATATGATAAATCTAATTTGAAATGGAAGTTTCGTTTTCTCATTAAATTAAAGGCAAGGTAGGAGGGGGACAATGCACTCGTGACCTCAACAAAGCCACGTTTAGGGTTTTCATTTTTTGCCTTTTGAACTTGATTTGAAGCTTCTGATAAAAAGACATGCACATGATGCTGTGTGTTTTGATGGGAAATAAACGGTTGTGAATAAAGAGCTCTCCGTATCAAACAGTAGATTGATTGCTGTTCCGTTTGGTTCCACAGAAAATTTGCTGTTCCGGTATATAACATTTACAGGAGTTTTTGAAGATAGATCTTGACCATTGGATCTTGACGGAAACACGGACGACAGAAAACTTCAGTAGATAAAATACTCCCATAGCATCTAGAGAATTCGCGATAAAAATGTGAAATTCAGAAGCTGCAACTGAGTCACTGAGACTCGTGGACCATGAAAGAAGAAGAAAAGGTTAATTCAAGCTTCAAACCATCAGCATCGCCCTATTAAAGTCACACGTGTGGTGTCTGTCTGTACTGTCTCCTGTTCGATGCTGATGGATTGTTGTGCTGGGTTTTTTGGTTCCATGCTAATTACTGCACACGTGTAGGGTCTAGAGAGGTGTAGGATGCTGACAGTTGGGTCCTGGATATTTGAAGGAGAAGGGTCCACGCCACACGAGGGACTCTCATTCTCTCTATTAAGTCGTTTGTTTGGTGGTGGATGGCAGGTCCTTGTCATTTGTGTTTTTCTGAGTTTCTGTGTTTCGTCAGCTTTTATGAGAAAATTGAATCAAAGATGGAGCAGTTTGTTTCTTGTTGGCCATCCATGGCGATGGATGAGCCAGCCATGAAATATCATGCAACATTTAACATGGCCTTGTGGCCCATGTCTATAGCTTTCTGAAACGGCCATCCCTGTAACGGTTGCAACCCTAGCTCGAAGCATATGCAAAGATGTTTTTATTTCCTTATTAGTTGATTGCACGGTTAGCACCTAACAATCTGAATTAAAACTAAATGTTCCAAAAAACTTCCAACACCAAACATCCCACAAAGCTTTAGCTTTCTTCCCCTTTCCTAAAGCCTCATAGAGTTATTTCAATGCGATTGTGCTGAAAATTTTAATATTAATTGTCTTTTGGATTGCGCGGTATAAAAGCCGTTGTTGTGTTGTAGTTTGTTGCCGTTGCAGCCAATTTTAGCTTGATCTTTGTTGTCATTAATGTGTTGTAGTTTGTTACTTATATTGGTTCTTTTTTAATATAATTATTCATTTACCAAAAACTTTAAAGGAATCAACAATAACGTTGCATAAACGTCATCAAAAATATTTTTATCGTGTTTTGTGGATGTCATAGTACGTTCAGAATTTCCACGACTCCTCGATTTACGACGTGTTTTGTGGCATTTGAAAAACGTCATAGAAATGTTTCCACATTATTTTTCAACCGTTATGAATTTGTTATATTTGAAGAGAGCGAGAGAGAGGAAAGAGATAAGAAGTCTGCGAGGATCACAAAAAAGTTGTCGGAGGGATAAATGTAGCCCGCTAGAGGGCTACAAGTAGCCATACTGAGAGCTATTTGTATTCATCATTGCTTGCTGACTAGGATATACACTCCTAATTGAAGAAGAACTTTACATGATCAAGCTAAAACTAGCATATAACTCTTGGTTGTAGATGATCTCAAGAGAGTCAGTTTATCATTGAATAATGTTTTTTTATATCACTTTAATTGACCACATGTCTAATAAAGTGAAGAAATTTGAGGTTCCATCATTAAATCAATTGACAATATGAGGAGTAGCCCAACTTACTTATAAACTCATGCAAGGTCCTCCTCCTAACAATGTGTGATTCATTCTCAACACGCCCTCTCATATGTGGTGACTTTTCAAGCCTAACACGTGGACAACACAAAAGAATGATGTGGAGCGCGTGTTGCCGTTTGCTTTCACACGTGCTACAACCTTATACCATGAAGAAAGTTGAGGTTTTACCATAAATCAATTGGCAATATAGAGTAGCTCAACTTACTTATAAGCCCATGCAAGGTTGCTATTCCTAACAAGTCACTCACGTGTGGCAAATTTTCAAGCCTAATACATGAACAACACAACAGAGTGACGTGGAACGCTTGTGACCGTTTGACTTTGCACATGGGGCGACCTGCTCTGATATCATGAAGAAAGTTGAGGTTCCACCATAAAACAATTGGCAGTATGGGGAGTAGCCCACTTACTTATAAGCTCATGCAAGGTCCTTCCTCCCACTAATGTGAGGTTCATTCTCAACATAAAAATATAAAGGTATTTGTCGATTTCCCCCTGAAACTTGTAAGGCGCTGTCAATTTCTCTCCTGAACTTAATTTTAGACAATTACCCTCCTAAACTATTATAATTGGCCAAAATCCCATATTGTTAGATTTTCTAATTTTCCGTCAAATATTCCATCTATCTTTATCAACGCCAGAAAATTCTACGAGCATAAAAGTAATTTGGCTACTCACCAAAGCCAAACTGATCGAGAGAGAGCATCAGGGTTGATGATTTGGCAAAAGAGGTCTAACTGTTGAACACAAAGTTTCTAGAAGTGAAGGTTGGGGAGCATGATCTTCTGGTCCTTCTCAAACCTCTGCAAGAAGTCAATGGGGAAGGTGGAAGGTAGGAGGCGATGGCGAAAGCGGAGGGACTATGGAATTGGAATTGGGGTCCCCATCAAAGTCGAAGTGACGTGACGTAGCGAGCGGTGGGTAGGGGGTTTCTAGAGTTTTGGAGGATGAAGGTGCAAATGCGTTAATGGCGAAGAGGTCATGGGGTCGGGGAGTGGAAGTGGCGTTGGGTTTAAGGGATGCGGGAGTTTGTGGGAAATAGGGGGAAAGAGGTGGGTAAAAGTGGAAATTGATGGGTGTTGGTGGGGTAGTTGCAGAGAAAATAAGCATGGGGTGGTGGGCAGGCTGGGATTTGGGTGTTAATTGGTGGAAGTAGATTTTTGGAGATGGTTTTGGGAGAGTGATTGAGGTTTAGAGACGTGGGGTGGAAAAATTGGAAATGAGATTTAACTGTCGAAGTCGATGGGAAATTTTGCAGGAGTGGCATTTCTTATTGCTTTGTGTGTAATCTGTTGTGAACTTTGGAGAGAGAAGCATAGAAAATGAAAGGGGCTCATAAGATATTCGGAGGAGGAGGAGGAGGAGGTTGTGGTGAATTAAGTTGAGCGAGTCAGTTTGCCTGTAAAAAGACGTTGTTGTTCAGGATGGACGGAAAATCAGATGAAAAATTAGAAAATCTAACGGCGTGGGGGAATTTGGCTAATTATAAGAATTCAGGAGATAATCATCTAAAATTAAATTTCATAGAAGAAATTGGCAGCACCTTACAAGTTCGAAAGAAAAATCGACAAATAAGCCTAAAAATATATCTACTGTCTATATGGAAGCGATATGTATTAGAAAGGTGTTCAGGTATGACTGGCAGGGACTCTCATTACCTGGTATTTGGATACTTTTACTATAAGTTATAGAACACTGGCAAATTAATATTATTATCGTGACACTGAATCTTCAAGGGAAGTTTCTCATTAGGCATTTTGAAATCCCATATTGTTATTTCATTATATATGATCACTACAAGATTATTGATAATGTAATTTATAATTAAGTAAACTCCAATTAATGGAATAACATATCATCAGTACCAATCACGTTCTGCTCTTTATCCCTATTTGTAATTAAATAAAAAGATTTCATTTATTTATTTGCAAATATATAAGAACGAAAATAATTGAAGTGGTTTCAGACACTATTTACCGAAATCACATATAAAGTCAGCAACAAAATTATGCATGCCAATGGTGTTTGCAATTATTCAACATTTGACATGCTTAGATTCTTTACAATACTCCTTATCTTAACAATATTTACACTACTCACGGGAAATGATAAGAACAACTGTAATATTCTATAAATTATAAAAGGGGGAAGTTTTTAAACCATATACAAAACTAATTATAAGTTTATCGGATAAAAACAAACTTATATGGTGTCATATTTCTCTAACGATAAATGTTTCAGTAAAATTTGAAAAGATAAAAATTAACAGAAGATTTGGCGTAAACCCAACCACAATGTAATTCTAACCTCATTTAATAAGATAACACTTGATTGTTATTTTTAATCTGAAATCTCTTTCTGAATTACTAGATCAATTGCCTTTATTTCGTTTTATAAATTTATTTTGGTTGATAATTTGTTTTCCTTTTTTTTAATCTAATATATAGTACGAGGCTACTCGACATGTGATGGCTCAAAAAGTCTGTCACGCAAAAAAATAAAAAAATAAAAAAATGGAATCCCATCTGGAAATGGAAATGGAAATGGCAATGGCAATGGCACCTAATGCTGGTGGTTGTGGGCCCCATACTGTCAGTGCTCCTATCTTCTTCTACAATGGAATAGTGCAGAAATGCACGTGGTTTTCACTCAGTCGATCGAGTTGACTTTTCCCACACGTTCCCATCTCTCTCCCTCCTCCAGGTTCATGCGTATGGCTAAATCAAATCCGTTGGATTCAATGATTCATGCAAATTCAACATAATCAACGGCTTCAAATTTCAAATTTTGTGCAACGAAATCATTAGGGTTTACATTTTTTTGGGTTAAAAATTAGGGTTTACTGTTCATGATTCGTTCCTTTTTGTTCATTTCTAGGACCTAGGACAAAAGAAAGGGAGATGAGAGGGCTTTAGGGTTAGATTTCAATGGTAGACGCCTATGGTTTTAAAAAACTAGGGTTTTATAAAGCTCAAGGTCGACATCAACTTAATTATAATTAAATGGTATTTGAGTTTACATTTTTCGAATTAGATTGTAACACTTGTTGTGATGGTAATGGAATAACTTTGGATAATCTTTGATATCCCTTTCAACCTTTGCTTTAATTTGTTCATATCCGCAAAGGTCATCTTTGTGATATAAAAGACGCAAGCAGATGGGATACGTTGAAGTAGGTAAAAGCTTCAAAACCTGTCCATTTTTTCTTTTCCTTCATGTTTTTTATTTATTTTTTTATTTTTTTAACAAATGATATTATCTACATTAAAGAAGAAGGGGTGGATTTAACCTTACAATGGACTAGTAATAATATGATTCAAATTCACCTTTGACGAGAATCGAACCTAATTATACTTCTCACTTATGAGTGAAAGGGACCGTAGTACTAAATGGCTTTCCGTCATGTTAAATGGTAAACATACATCAATGATAACGCAAGAAGCATATGCTTGGTATATATCTCCCCATTTTATAATGTGATGCTATCCACATATATACCTCTTTTTATCTCTCACGTATGCTTGTTAACTTCTGCTTTTTGATCCTCTTCAATTTATTCGACGACAAAAAATTAAGAGGTGTGTGGAAGGTAAAGAGGAGCGTGTAGTAGTCATTTTATGTTTGAAGATTCCAAATATACAGTATTGCCCATAATATTTTCTTATAAACATTCATAATACCTCCACTCATTGCCAATATAAGTTTCGAGTTGAAAACTAATAGTGTAGCCAAACGCATTATGTTGTGCGATCCAAGGTTAGCTTGATTCGATTGAGGACTTAAAAGATTAAAGTTCTTCTCCATCGTAAAAATAATCTTTAATCTCACATAGTTTATGGGGTGAGTATGAGTAGTTGATTGAGATGAATCCGATTATTAGGTTGATATTTGCTACAACGTGCATCAAATGACCACCTTAAAAAACAAATAAACTGAAATCCACTAGAAAATATGAAAAACCCCTCAAGTTTATTGATTAATAATTAACGCAACGAACTCGGCTCTAACACCCTAAAGGCTGTTTGTATAATCAGATAAAAAGGAGTTGTTTTATGATGTCTCTTAGCCTTATACCTTTTAGGAGCACGTATAAGAAACGAATTAGGAAAAGAACACAAACGGCCTAATTAAAATCTTAAATTGCTGGTAAAGCATATCAAACTATAGAATTCAGCTTAAAATATAACATTCAGAGCCCAAAATATGCTAAAGTTAAGTCTTGTTGCCGAATTTGCGCCTTTCAACTTAATTTGCAACCCAATCGCTATTTGATCTACATCAATATTGATCAATGATTATTATTCGTTATCACAAAACAAAAAAAAAAGACACTCCGAACTTTTTAATACTGGAGGTAGGCTAGCTAAAGCATCTCCATGGAGACTTGTCTCCTAAAAGGAAAAAAGGACCAAACATTTTGTAATAATTAGTAAAGTTAGGCAACTAAAAAACTAATTAAAAAATATTAATGAATAGGAAAAGTAGACCAATTATGTTAGAAAGAGATATTTTTGAAGGAGTGTCAATAACTTATAGTTGGATTTTAAAATAAACGTTTAAGAATAATTTGTTTACTTAATAACGTTTTATTAAAAGATAAAGCAAGAAAGATAAAATTTTAAACTAAATTTACAAATCAAATAAGATATAAGTACGTTAACAAAATCTTAATTAATATCCAATTATCTAAAACTACATCATTTAATTTGTAAATTTAATTTAAAAATTTTGATCTTTCTAATATTATCTTTAATTAAATTAAGTTTGAAATTAAGGAAAACTAATGAAAATGGCTTGAAAACTTTGAGTTTTAATGATAAAGACAAAATAATGGGTAAAATGAATAGTATCAGGATTGATTTTTTAATATAATAATATAATTTTTTATTAAAATAAATAATATCGTGAATTTTTCGTTAAAAACCCCTTAAAATTAATGATTAACCATTGGTGAAGACGGAGCCATGGCAAGGAAACAAATAAAAGGCAAACAGAGAGCGCCATGTTGTCTTGTGTCCATTTGCCTCCCCACAATCATTCCAAACCTGACATCACCCGTGACATCAATTTTCCGACAAGGCCCGAGCGATCCAGCTAACTGAACCCTCCACTTGGCGTCATCTGAACCGTTTAATTCCACCCAAAGATTTCTTCAGCAAACCATATATCATCCCGCACCACACCTGTTTTCAACTTCTTCCAAAGTTGCACGTTTTCTCTTTTCACCCTCTTCACAGACATCATCGAGTTGTTCAGATCCAGAAAGCTACAGCCTCAAATATTTACCCTAACACACATAGAAAAATCCTAGAAGAAGAAGAAGAAGAAGAGAGAAAAACCCCTAGAAGCACGATGGGTGGTCTGATACACGAAGAGCAGGATCAGAAATACAGCTTGATAAACTTTGAGGAGACAGAACTGCGTCTGGGGTTGCCTGGTGGAATATTAGGCACTGCTGGAAAGGATGGTGAAGCTTCCAAGAACACTGGAAAGAGAGGGTTTGCTGAAACTGTTGATTTGAAGCTCAATATTTCATCTGAAGATCAATCGGCTGGTGATGAAGATCAAGTGGAGGAGATGAAGAAGGAGAAGAATGTTGCTCCTGTTCCTAGGTCAAATAATCCAATTAAGCCTCCTGCTGCCAAGTAAGTTCTCTTTTTACGTAATTACTTGTTTAGTTTGAGTATTACTTAGTGTGTTAGTTGAGTATTACTGTGTCAGTTGAGACGGTACAAATAATTTTCATCGAGTATTACTCACTGTTACTAGAGTATTTTTCTATTAGTTTAGACGATGCAAATGGTTTTTATCTACGGAAAGACGACCGTAAAATTGTGAATTAATTAAGTACGTGCTCATAAAACGAGCACTTGTTAAGTTGACTAAAGTTATATATTATTTCTCTGTACCAAGTTAGAATCTAAATCGCTTGTTACAATTCATGAAACACTAACTTAGAAAGTCGTTTTGTTTGATACATTATTTTTTTGGTTTTATTTTCCATGGATCACATGCATCCAGAGAAATAATTGCCATGAGTATGGACTACGTACAATGTTTGCATTACGTATTGAATTATAGGTATTTTTTGAATGGTTTGGTTGGTTGTCTGGACGACTAAGGAAACCAACAAAACATATAGAATCTTATTTTGCTTTTTTTCTCAACCACTAAACGTGAATTAAGGACAACTCATCAAAAGTAAAACAAGATAGACAAGAACATTACTGTACACACGTGTATATTATTGATTAAATTCTATGAGTACCAAAGATATACTATTTTACGTGTGATAATAATAGTTGATAAAGTTGTCATGTTATACTTTGAGATATATATTAGTAAAATAATTTATTGTGGAAATAATCTCTTTGTAAAGTAAGTGTAAGTATGCATACATAAACGTTCTTTTACCGATCTTTGTAAAGTAAGGAGCTTTGTTGACTTAAGAATGTGTTATAATACGAGTAAAGTAGTAAAGTCATGTTACCTAACTATACTACACATTATTGTATTATTACAGGGCTCAAGCTGTAGGTTGGCCACCTGTCCGATCATTCCGAAAGAACATCCTGGCCGTCCAAAAGAATGGCTCTGAGGAGGGTGAAAAGACCAACAGTATCACTGCAGCATTTGTTAAAGTCAGCGTGGATGGCGCGCCCTACTTGCGTAAGGTGGACCTGAAGCTGTACAAAAGCTACCAGGAGCTTTCTACTGCCTTAAGCAAAATGTTTAGCTCCTTCACCATCGGTAATTTAATTAATTAATTAATAATGCTTAGTTTAATTACAAGTAACACAATTTTTTTCATACCTTTGGATATTTAGTAACATTCAAAGTAATAAAGCAAGTGGTACTCTAATTGATAGGGATTTTCTCTTCAACCCACTATTTTTCAGTTTCATAGCCTTGTTTTATGGTTTGTGATAAATTAATAAAAACCAAGGAATATATTGCTTAGAAGTAGATTTTCATACCCTCCTTTCCTCTTAGTAATTTACAAGTGATAAAATTTTGCTTAATTTTGGAATATTGAAGGTAACTGTGGGTCACAAGGAATGAAGGATTTCGTGAACGAGAGCAAACTAATAGACCTTCTGAGTGGTTCTGAGTATGTGCCTAGTTATGAGGACAAGGATGGAGATTGGATGCTTGTTGGAGATGTGCCATGGGAGTAAGTTTTTTCTTAACATTATACATATACATATACATATATAGTAGTCGAATTTAATTATTTCTAGTTCAAAATTAGGCTGCACATCACTAAATTTATCTTGGATTGTCACAGAATGTTTGTCAATTCATGCAAACGCCTGCGAATAATGAAGGGATCTGAGGCTATTGGACTTGGTTAGTGCCTTAAATTAAATATGTCATGAAAACTCAAGAGTAATTTGTAACAATTTCGGTTTTTAATTTTTTATTGAACGAAAATTAGAACTTATTTGGCAACTGTTTTCAGCTCTCAGTTTTTAAAATCAAGCAAAATTTTAAAAAGGGAAAACAGTTGTCAAATAAGTTTAAACTAAAACTTAAAATAAAATGGTAGTCTTCTTTTACTTTGGTCTAATTTTTTCCACTGCATTGCAGCACCAAGAGCGGTGGAGAAGTGCAAGAACAGAAGTTGCTAGATTGCCGTGGGTTGATATTTCTGCCATGGACACAATCAAATGTAAGCAGACCGGCTCTACACAGATGGAGAGCACGAAGTTTGGATGTCTGTGACTCTGTATTTTTTTTTCTTTTTGTTTTTGGTCGTCTAATGTTGTTAATTAAAGTTACATGGAAGAATATATTCGGAGATTTGTTAGGTACAAGAAGCAATAATATATATTATAGAAGATGTTCATACTTCATAGTGGCTCACGTGCAACTTTCTTTATTGTCCATAGCCCTACTGTTTAATAATTATATAATATATATTGCCAGTGTTACTTGTCAATAGTGGTTTTATTTTATTCTCTCTAATTTTTAATTTGGCACTGTACTTTATGCCTTGTGTACGATGAGATTCTCTGCATTATGTTTTCTTATTTTAATTTTTGATGAATGTTTAATGTTAGTTTTCAGAATAATCTGACATTTCCTTTTAAATTATGACATTATTAGTAACTTAAAGACATTATTTTATATTAACTTTTGATAATTGACGGGTAAAATTCGAACTTAAAATTTCTTTACATATCTACGAGAAGTGTCAGTGCAATAACACATAATCGATTTATAAAACGTTATAATGATTCTCACTCATTTATTTATATTTCCATTTGTTGAGAAGACGATGAATTAGATCCATGAATTTTATATACGTGATAAGGTGGAGCAGGGACATGTGCACATTGTTGGGGGCATTTATTTTTTGATTGATCAATTATGTATGTGACAAGCATAATTTCTAGACAGCTATGCGCAACAAACGAGCTGTCGACTGATCAAATACGCAATTCATGCGAGAAATTTGTAGCTCAATTTATTAAGGGTACATATTTTAACATTTGAAGTTTTGCGTTTGATTTATTCATCCTCCAATATTATTTGTACGAAAAGAATACGCAATTTCTAAAATTCTATAGGAAGGACGGACAAAATGTATGCAACAATACGTGCATAGTTATGCTGGTGCCTGCTGGTTTATATCAATATAAATAAATTGGTTGCACTATTGTATAAAGTTGCTAACATATTTGGTAATTGTGTGGAATTAATAAAACTTCTAGCACTGTTTAAATAAGTACATGGTTATGGTTATTTAGTCTAATGACACTCTGTTCTCTGCATAAAAATGTTAATATCTAACTTTGATAAGCACCTTCCAACAAAAAAAGAAACTTTTATAAGCAACAATTCTTCGATAAATTTTGAGAAAATGATTTATGCACATTATTTTTTGTACTTGTACACATTTTTCTTTCTAACCATTGGATTAACAAAAAGAAATCAATGATTCAAATTTAAAAAATTGTTCAGAAGGTGAATAAGAGTACAAAAATCACCCTCCGGCTGTATTTCTTTTTAAGTATTTATGAGAATGGGAGAAGTTGAGCTATTCCCTATATTGCCAATTAGTTTTAAGATGAAACCCAAACTTTTTTTTAATGGTAAAAGAACAGGTTGGCTCATGTGTGAAACCCAACGGTCATACATGCTCCACGTCACCTAATTTGTGTTGTCCACGTGTTAAGCCTGAAAATTCGTCACAAGGGCTTGTAAGGAGTTGAGCTACTCTCCATATTATCAATTGGTTTTATGGTAAAACCCTAACTCTCTTCAGTATTCATATCTTTTGATGGCATTGATAGCTACCGGGACCAAATAATTGAAAAATAATATGGACCATTTCCTCCATTCATGCACCTCTAGCCTCTATCCCCTGCCTTTGAACTAACCATCTCAGACAAGTCACAGCAGGAATTTACGATACGAATATGAAATGAACCTAAGCTAGCTAGCTCGATTCTCAGAAGCATGAACATTAAATTAGAGAAGAACATGAATGCATAAAGACCATATATTATTGTAGGAATGCCGGAGATGGTAGTTCTTTTGTGCAACTGTAAGATCACCCGCCAGCATAAAAATTGGGATTTGAGAATCTAATTTTCTCTTTCAAAGATGTTTAACTATTCAAATATTGATAATAAATCAAACATTTTTATAATATTCGTATATCCCTTCTCCTTATGGGAAGTGAATTATTTTCTAATCTATAACCTAGGGCTGGTTTCGGTTTCGTAACCAAATCGAAAATGCCAAATTAAAAACCAAACTGAAATTTTGGTTAACGAAAAAATCAAATCAAAACCGATCGAATCAAAATTTCGGTAACCTGAACAAATTAGATTTGCTTCGGTTTGGTTTGGTAAACAGAAAAAATAAATCGGCCTCTGTTTGTTAGGTCAAATATTATAGGCTCTCCCAATTTTAGCCATATTAAATAACGTCGGGTGCCAAATCTTGGTGTAATTTTTATGCGAATTTGTGGGTTTGAATTTGAGTGTCAAATTTTTATGTAACTTCAAATTTTAAATGGCATATAATTAAGTTTAAGTTGAAACTTGAAATTGAAAACAACTAGCAAATGAGTGAGGGAGAGAGTGAGAGAATGAGTTGAGAGGGAGGGAGAGAGAATAACAGAATAAAATTGTTTTTATGAACCAATAGTTGAGATTAATTTCAACCAAATACAATAATATATCATATATTTGTAATAATAATAAAACTTCGGTTTTGATTACGGTAAAATCCAACCTACCAAGTTTGCTTATCAAAATTGAACCGAAAAGTTTAGTAAATTTCAGTTTCGGTAATTTTGATTTCGATTTCAGTTCAGGAAATGTCAACTCTATCCATAGTATAAAAGGCTAGGGTCTCGCAAGTTGCATGAACACCGACACGAAACTTGGCATTTGTAAACTTTGTCCCTTACTTTCTAGGATTCTTCCAGTTTACAATTTTTTTTAGCAACTTTAATTTACACTTTAAAATTCAAACCATTCAACTCACTTGCAGCGAATATACATATTATATTGGCAAGTGCACTTCATGCTCCACGCATATTTTCCTTTTAAATTTTTGTAAACATGATGCGTAGTTTAATCAAATGAACAATAGGTTTTACTTAGTTATCTCAAATCCACAGGTGGACTCGAATGTGTACATTTTACTTGTTTAAATATTGTTTTAGTAACCCATAATCTCATAGCAACGAGATTTGGAGACCAGGTTGGCCACAGTGATCACATGTTCAGTAAGGACGGTTAGAGTCGCCAGTTGGGCAAAAGTGGAATTGTGAAAAAGAAGGCTTTCTTGAATACTCCACAAGAATCTGGTGGTGTTGATTTGTCACCGACTGAGCTTGCTACCTACAAGATTGCTTTAAAAGTTCATGTTTGGTTGAAAGCTATAAAGGAAGAGGTTGATGCTCTTCATTCTTAGGGTACATGGAGTCTGGTGTCTTTGCCTGTAAACAAGAATTTGGTGGGTGTGTAAATGGATATTTAAGATCAAAAAGCACGCATATGGGTTTATTGCTAGACATAAAGCCAGATTAGTGGCAAAAAGATTCAGTCAAGAACCAGGATTGGATTATGGGGAAACTTTTAGCCCTGTAGTTAAGCCAACTACAGTGAGGATTGTATTGGCACTTGCAACACATTTTAGTTGGACTTTAAGACAGTTAGATGTCAAGAATGCCTTTCTGCATGGCATTCTTCAAGAAGAAGTCTACATGGCTTAGCCTCCTAGTTTTGTGGATCCCAATCATCCAAATTTAGTCTGCAAACTTCATAAATCATTGTATGGTTTAAAACAAGCTCCTAGAGCTTAGAATGAGAGGTTTATTGAATTTCTACCTAAATTGGGGTTCAAGAATACATATTCTGATTCATCTTTATTTGTGAAACAAGTGGATTCTGGTATTGTCATTATGTTTTATATGTTGATGACATTATAATTACTGGTATGCAACTAGCGCAAATCAAGAGGTCATTCAAGCTCTCACAGCTAAGTTTGAGATCAAAGACTTAGGACCATTGCATTATTTTCTAGGAATACAAATTTCCAATACCAAAACTAGGTTATTTCTATCACAGACTAAATATGTGCAGGATTTGTTAGTCAAGACATAAATGTTTGAGTCAAAACCTTGTGATGCTCCATGTCTACCATATAACAGATTGCTTAAAGATGATGGTCAGCCATATGGGAATCCAACTTTGTACAGGAGCATTGTAGGAGCATTATAGTATCTCACTTTCACCAAGCTTGATATTGCATTCTCTGTGCATCAGGTTTGCCAATTTATGCGGAATCCCATGGTTGCACACTTTACAATGTGAAGAGAATTTTGAGGTACTTAAAAGGGACACTACATTTGGGAATCAGTTATAATCGAGAAAAGTTTAATTTAATAGCATTCAGTGATGCTAATTAGGCAAGAGACCCAAATGATAGAAGATCTACCACTGGATTAGTTGTGTTTCTTGGACCAAGTTTTATTTCTTGGTATTTTAAAAAACAACAAACTGTTTGTAGGTCCTCGACTGAAACCTAGATTTGGTCCACTTGGGATGCTAATAAGCCCTTGGAGTGGCGTCGGAAGTTTGGTTGGACGGCGTTTAGCGGCGCCGTCGGGCTTCGGGGTCAAGCATCTTGTGGCAAGTGCTAATGGGTACGTCCATACATGATTTTTTAATTTTTATGGATATAGTTATACAATTAATGATACCCTATATGGGATATAAGTTATAAGTTATATAATGAGACAATGTAATAATTAAATATTGAATTTGTTATTCAAATCTTCCACATCTAAGTGAATATATAAGAATAGTACGTAATGAAGTAAGTAATTTTTTTTTGCGACAAACACACATGCTCAATTAGAGTTTACTAGAACTACAAGAAAACAAGGTTTTTGTGGCTACAAATTTTTGTCACATAAACATGAAAATTTGTCACATTTAACTATATGTTTTTTTTTTACGAAATTCAAGTTAGCGTCATTGTTCGAGTCACCTATTCAACGCAAAAGAAAGTCGGCACCACAAAATTCTGTCAACTAACCCGTGTTTTCTTGTAGTGTGGAAATGATTAATTTCATTTGATTTGTTACACCTCAGGTGACAACCGTGAGGACAGGAGCTCAGGCAAAGGTGAGAATTGGTGATCAGTGCAGTAATGGAAACCTAGATTTGGACGAGGGTGTGTTTAAATGACCGGACACTGGTGGGAAAGGCGATGCCCCAGGCCAACTACCAGTTTGTCAGTTGTGGCGATTAAACCGTACACTAGCTACTCTCATTTCTCTTATGGTTATAGCCAAAAGGGATTAATAAATAATGGAAACTGCTCCCTTTGATATCAACTTGTGGTATTTATTGGCTGCCGATGCCAGAGCAGTCATGTGCCTACTTCTCAGGTTGCTACTTATAATTATTAATTATCCATTATGTTTAGAGGATGAATAATAAAGGATGAATCCCTTATGGTGAAAAACAAAAAAAAAAAACCTGCATGTGCTTATAAATAATTGAACTTACATTTTGTCAAGATATAGTTATGTGGGGTTATGAGGGCCTAGTGGAAAAGAGTGTCACGAAGCGAGTGCAGAGGACCATCAGGGTGCTTGATTTCTATTGTGGCACTAGCCTTCCTTCTTGCTATTTTTCATATTATCAATTGATTTTAAATTGAAACGTCAACTTTATTCATGGCATCAAATTTGGGTTTTCTTATGTATGAAGTCCAACAGATACATGTGTTTCACGTCACTCAATACACATTGTTTCGGTATTTGGCATGAAATTCACCACTCGTAAAAAGGTGGGATCCTTCTAGTGACTTTTTTTTCTTTCTCCAGGTTTCATCAAGAGGCTTGTCAAATCACTCATTTTTTTGGTAGTTGATATTGTATATACAACTGCGCTTACGAAGAGGATATCCTTGTTATTAATGCCATTTTTTTATTAATAAGATGCGAAATTAGTGCTGGGGCTCTGGTAAACTTCCAAAACTTCACTACAAATCAAATTATTTATGTAAATTATGTTAAATCTATCTTGATTCTTTCATCATACTAATTTATTTATGTAAATTATGTTAAATCGATCTTGATTCTTTCATCATACTATATATAATAAGACTTGCAAAATGTTAAATGTGAGTTATGCCCGTGAGCTTCGACGGCAGATATGTAGAAAGCTGGTCAAAGTGGCCATGCAGATCGATCGATGCATCCAGGAAATCACCTTGTTACGTTACTCAACATTGTCTCTTAGGTTCAAGTTGATACATAAAACAAACGTACACAACAATGAGAAATTTTGCATCGATTCTAAATATTAACTTACATGTAAATTTGACATGCGAATAACGATGAACTTTTGCATATAATCCTATATTCTTAATTAATTTTTACAATATTGTTTTAATAGAGGAGTGCATTTTGCTGTCGGGTTTATTAATTGGCTTTATATGCATTTTCTTAGGGTCCACTTTAGTATTAAATAGAATTAAATGTTATGAGCATTGGATGGTTTGAATTTACGGGATCAAATAATCCAAACCAATTAACTTTGGTGTTACATATAATGTTTGGTAAACTCTCGATGTGAGAAAACACTTTCTCCCTAATTGGCTTGTGGCGTTCCCATTTTATTCAAATTATAACATGTGAATTAATTTTTTTCTTTATATATTTTCAAAGTCGTCCATCTTATAATGATACGTAAAATGATACACCACATGGCTTGGTTTATCAGTATTTATCCTAAAGTGTTAGATTGCTCTTAAAGAGCTATAAAGCAGCCCACACAAGTTCAATGCTTTCTTTGGGTATTCTAGTTTCATTTTTCTAGAGCTACATACGTTGTATTATGTCTGTTTGGACATTGTTTTATGAATGTTCTTTATCATTTAAAAAAAAGGTTTTTTCATTCTTGGCTCAATTTTCTTTGTGTAGTGCGATATGTGCCTTCTGAAGTAAATGCCTATTGTTGGTTTGTCGAAGTTCATCAAAAAGTTAAATTTCATTTTGATCATTTAATTCATTTGCGTAAATTATCACCTACAAATATTATAATGTGTATATGTGAATAATTAAAATGATAAAATTAAAATCTTAATCTAATAACCGGGATTAATCAAAACATCATTGTGATGATCTGATTTTCTATATTTTTCTGGTAGTACACAAGTCAACTAGTTGCTCTAGTCTCTCTCTCTCTCTCTCGTGTCAGTATATATGATATATGTATTGTACATTTCACAATGCGCTGCTGTATGCCGTCTTTGTCACGTCCAACAGTAAGGTTTAAAGCCTCTATATCTATTGTATCCAAAGCCGATGCAAAAACTCATCCCTCAGTTGAGTCCTGAGTCGTGAAGGTGATAGTGGTAGCCAATTAACTCGCCTACGCCCCATACAATTCCAACTTCCCAAAGGTCAGATTACCCTCGGCCTCTAACTTCAACTAACCCTAAATTACAGATCACATAAACCACGAAATGGCAGGGAAGATTGCACCATGGTTTGTATTGTTAGTTTCGGTCATTATCTGTGTACTAGTGGGAAGTGCGTGGGGACAAAGTGCTACTGTGGGATCCACATACCACCTCTACAATCCAGCCCAAATCAATTACGACTTGCGGGCTGTTAGTGCATTCTGCTCAACATGGGATGCCGATCAATCCTACGAATGGCGCAGCAAATATGGATGGACTGCATTTTGCGGACCTGCTGGCCCTAGGGGAGAGGACGTTTGCGGAAAGTGCCTCTTGGTACGTATTAGTTAGTTAGCATTAAAACGCTCCTACATTAACATATTAGCTGATTAGCTTAGAACGTTCCTTTTAACATACTAACTGTTAGCACCAGAACGCTCTTATACTAAATGTGTGTGTACAATTTTAATTTGATGAATTTATATATGTGCAGGTGACAAACACTGGGACAGGAGCACAAACAGTGGTGAGAATTATTGATCAATGCAGCAACGGAGGGCTAGACTTGGATGTGAATATGTTTAACCAAATTGACACCGACGGTAGTGGCTACGCATCAGGCCACCTTATCGTCAACTACGATTTTGTCGACTGCGGCGACTAAAGCCTATAACCCCGGATGAATTCAGTAGCTTAGTAGTGAACTTAACTTATACTGCTGATAAATAAGCTTCACCATGGAATAAATTGAAGCGGAATCGCTTCTTGTATTATAACAAGAGGTATTATCAGATATCGAAATGTACTTCAACCTTATGATAAATATAGATGTGATCATCATGGTGAATGATTGCACCATTAGTAAGGGCTTCCTTCTTTTAATGAAAGGATTGCATGCTATATGTAAACAAGAGAACATTTCCTTGTCATTCGGTGAATTTCATAAGGTCCAAAATCATTAGTTTAAATTATTGTTTCTCTTTTTTATTTTAACTTTAAAAATCAATAAAAAATAATCTTGGGACCTAATAAATAGTAGGATCACATCTGAATGTCTTGCAACATTTTGTTTGGCTCCCATGCAAAATATTTCCTAAAACTAAAAAATTTCAATTTTTTCACAAAAAATGTGAGTTATAACCCACATTTTCAAATCGTTTTGAAATTTTTTATTAAATTCATTTTAAGCCAAAATTTGAGTCATTATCGTCACACCACATGTTTCCTAAAATTATCTAGGACATTTTGAAGATTTGCGACACATACAAATAAATTTGGGGCCCAATATTAGTTTATATTATTTTCTCTATTTTCAACTTTAAAAATCAATAAAAAAATAATCTCGGGACCTAATAAATTGTAGGGTCACATCCAATGGTCTTGCAATATTTTCCTTTGCTCCCATGCAAAATATTTCAAAAAACGAAAATTTTCAATTTTTTCACAAACTGTGAGTTATAACTCACGTTTTCAAATCGATTTTGGAAAATTTTGAAAGATTCATAAGCTGAAATTCGAATCATTCTTGTTGCACTACATGTTTTCTAAAATTAAGTTAGGATTTTCCGAAAGATTTTCGACACATAAAAATATATTTGGGGGCCCCTCTATTAATTTATATTATTTTATGGATTGTTTAATTTTAAAAATCAATAAAAATTAGTCTTGAGTCCTAAAAAATAGTAGGGTCACATTCAAAGGTCTTGCATCATTTTCCTTAGCTCCCATGCAAAATATTTAAAAAAAAAACAAAAAATTTCAATTTTTTTTTTTTCACAAAAATTGTGAGTAATAACCCATGTTTTCAAATCCATTTTGAAATTTTTTACATGATTTATTATAAGCCAAAATTCCAATCATTCTCAACGCACCATGTGTTTTCTAAAATTAAGTTAGGATATTCTTAAGATTTTCAACACAAAAATATATTTGGGCCCTGTAAGATCCCACATCGCCTAGGGGTAAGGATCCTGTAAGCCTTATATGTATATTCCCATCTCTACTTAGCACGAGGCCTTTTGGGAGCTAACTGACTTTGGATTCCATCGGAACTTCGAAGTTAAGTGAGTTTGGGCAAGAGCAATCCCAGGATGGGTGACCCACTGGGAAGTTCTCGTGTGAGTTCCCAAAAACAAAACTATGAGGTTGTGGTCGAGGCCCAAAGCAGACAATATCGTGTTACGGAGGAGTCGAGCTCGGGCTGGGATGTGACAGGCCCTCTATTAGTTTATTTTATTTTCTATATATTTTCAACTTTAAAAATCAATAAAAAAATAGTCTCGGGATCAAATAAATAATAAGGTCACAATCAAACATCTTGCAACATTTTCAAAAACTAAAACTGTCATTTTTTTTCCCACAAAACTATGATTTATAACCTATATTTTCAGATCGATTTTTTGAATTTTTACATGATTTATCATACGCCAAAATTCGGGTCATTCTCATCACACCACATGTTTCCTTAAATTAATTTAGGACACTCCGAAGACTTTGGACACATAAAAATATATTTGGAGGGCATTTATATTATTTTCTCTATTTTTCAACTTTAAAAATTAATAAAAAATAGTCTCGAGACCAAATAATTAGTAGGATCACCTCCAAGGGTCTTGCAACATTTTCCCTAGCTCCCATGCAAAATATTTCAAAAAACTAAAATTTTCAATTTTTTTTCACAAAAACTGCGAGTTATATAATGTTATAACCCATGTTTTCCAATCAATTTTGGAAAATTTTACAAGATTATTATAAGCCCAAACTTGAGCAATTGTGGTCGCACCACATACATGTTTCCTAAAATCAATAGAGGATATTCCGAAGAATTTTGACACATAAAAATATACTTGGGCTCCCCTATATATTATTTTATATTATTTTCTCTATTTTCAGCTTAAATCAATTAAAAATAATTACTTGACCTAATAAATTGTAGGATTGTGGCATCCCACATCGCCCAGGGGAGTGATCCTTATATGTATATTCTCATCCCTACCTAGCACGAGGCCTTTTGGGAGCTCACTGGCTTCGGATTCCGTAGGAACTCCGAAGTTAAGCGAGAAGGGGGCTAGAGCAATCCCATGATGGGTGACCCACTGGGAAGTTGCTCGTGAGTTCCCAAAAACAAAACCGTGAGGGAATGGTAAGCCCAAAGTGGACAATATCGTGTTACGGTGGTGGAGCGGGCCTGGGAAGTGGTCCTGCCCGGGCCGGGATGTGACAATTTGGTATCAGAGCCTCACCATGATCGCGTGTGTGCCGACGAGGACGTCGGGCCCCCTAAGGGGGGTGGATTGTGGCATCCCACATCGCCCAGGGGAGTGATCTTTATATGTATATTCCCATCCCTACCTAGCACGAGGCTTTTTGGGAGCTCACTGGCTTCGGGTTCCATGGGAACTCCGAAGTTAAGCGAGTAGCGCACGAGAGCACTCCCAGGATGGGTGACCCATTGGGAAGTTCTCGTGTGAGTTCCCAGAAACAAAACCATGATGGTGTGGTCGAGGCCCAAAACGGACAATATCGTGCTACGGTGGAGTCGGGCCCGGGAAGTGGTCCCGCTCGGGTATATTCCCATCCCTACCTAGCACGAGGCCTTTTGGGAGCTCATTGGCTTCGGGTTCTATAGGAACTCCAAAGTTAAGCGAGTAGCGCACGAGAGCACTCCCAGGATGGGTGACCCATTGGGAAGTTCTCGTGTAAGTTCCCAGAAACAAAACTGTGAGGGCATGGTCGGGGCCAAAAGCGGACAATATCGTGCTATAGTAGAGTCGGGCTCAGGAAGTGGTCCCGCCCAGGTTGGGATATGACATTTGGTATCAAAGCCTAACCCTGGTCGCGTGTGTGCCGACGAGGACGTCAGGCCCCTAAGGGGGGGTGGATTGTGGCATCCTACATCACCCATGGGAGTGATCCTTATATGTATATTCCCATCCCTACCTAGCACGAGGCCTTTTGGGAGCTCACTGGCTTCGGGTTCCATGGGAACTCCGAAGTTAAACGAGTAGCGCACGAGAGCACTCCCATGATGGGTGACCCATTGGGAAGTTCTCGTGTGAGTTCCCAAAAACAAAACCCTGAGGGCGTGGTCGGGGCTCAAAGCGGACAATATCGTGCTACGATAGAGGGCGGGCCCGGGAAGTGGTCCCGCCCGGGTCGGGATGTGACAAGGATAGTATCCAAAGATCCTTATAACATTTTCCTTAGCTCTCACATAAAATATTTCGTAAAACTAAATTTCAATTTTTTCACGATAACTATGAGTTACAACCCATGTTTTAAAATCAATTTTGGAAAATTTTCCAAGATTCATTATGAGCCAAAATTCAAGTCATTCTTCTCACACCACATGTTTTTTAATATGAATTTAGGTCATTTTGAAGATTTTTTGACACAAAAAAATATATTTAGGGGTTTTCAAATTTTCAATTTTAAAAATCAATAAAAAAAATTGTTTCTGGACCTAATAAATTGTAGGATCCATTCAAAGGTCTTTGCAATATTTTTCTAAACTCCCACATAAAATATTTCGTAAAAATAAAAATTTCTAAACTCACGTTTTTAAATCGATGTTGAGAATTTTTACAAGAATCATTATAAGCAAAAATTCGAGTTATTCTTGTTGCACCACATGTTTCTAAAACTAATTTAGGACATTCCAAAGAATTTCAACACTTTTAAATCACTTTGGGGGCCCTCAATTAGTTTATATTATTTTCTCTATTTTCTAACTCTTAAAATCAATAAAAAATAGTCTAGGGACCTAATAAATGGTAGGATCACATCCAAAGGTCTTGCAACATTTTCCTTAGGTCCCACGCAAAATTTTTTCAAAAACTAAAAATTTCAATTTTTTTTTCTTCACAAAAATGTGAGTTATACCCACTTCAAATCGATTTAGGGAATTTTACAAGATTCATTATAAGCCAAAATTTGATTCATTCTCGTCGCACCACATGTTTAGTAAAATTAATTTAGAACATTCCGAAGATTTTTGACACATAAAAATATATTTGGGTGACAGTCTATTACTTTTTTTTTTCTCTTTCTATTTTTCAACTTTAAAATCAATAAAAAATGATTTCGGGACCTAATGAATTGTTGGATCGCATCCAAAGGTCTTTGTAACATTTTTGTTTATTTATTTTTGACTCGCACTTCGGATTTGAGGTTTTTTGCCAACCCCGGGTCCGGGGCGTGATAAATTAAGCTCACAATTCTCACTATTCTTATGGAGCCCTCTTCCCAGATTAGATGGTCTCCGCCTAATGGTGCGTCTCTCAAGCTTAACTTTAATGGGTCTGTTATCCTCAATTGCCAAGCTGCTAGTGTTTTTGTTATCCGTGATGCGTCCGGTTCCCCTCTATTTGCTGGAGCTCGAAAAGTTGGTACTGCTAATTAATGTGTTGATTGCGTAGGGTCAAGCTTTGCTAGATGGGCTGCATGCAGCCCTTAATACTGCAGGCTAAGGTACATGAAAGTTGAAGGTGATTCTAAAATCCTGTCCCCTGGAGGCTTCGTACTATTATTTGGAACATCCAGAGTCTTGGTTGTCGTTTCTTTGCTATTGATTTCCATCATGTGTTCCGTGAGGCCAATTGAATTTGTTGCCCATGCCCTTGCTGCTGTGGGTCAAGCTTTCTCTTCTGAGTCCCGTATTTGGTCTGCTTGTTGGGACTTTGTTGGTGTTGGCTGCCCGAGGAGAGAAGTTTTTTTTTGTAATTTCTTTGTTCTTTTTAGAAAAAAAACTTTATGTTGCATGTTTAGCTGACGATTCGAATCTTCTCATATTAAAATTACGTAAACAATATTACGATCAAGTTAAAACGATTAATGACACATTGGTTTTTGCACGAAAACAATTATCTTAACACCACCAACCTAAAACTATTGGCAACATTCAACAATTATTACAACGATTCACAATGTTAAATAATTATTACAGTGTTGCCAATAATGATTCAAATTGTTAAAGAATTATCGCAGCGCTGCCAATATAAAATGATTCAAATGTTAAACATTTATCATAACGCCGCAAACTTAAAACAATTCACAATATTAAACAATTATCATGGCACCGCCAACTTAAAATGATTTGCAACATTAAACAATTATTACAAGACGCGAACTTAAAATGACTCACAACATATAACTGTCACAATGAATGGGGTCAATTTCTTTAATGGAAATAAAACCATATTTTGGATAAGTATGCCACCAAAAATGGTAAGGTATCCATCAGTTTTCAAATAACCTTACCCAAAAGGAAAGAACATTAAATAAAATTGAAATATATGAACCTATACCTATTAGGTGCTGGGCTTACTCACTATATGTTACGTGTTATATAACAGAATTGGTAAAAGCTTTTTAGTGCAAGCACAAATACACAACAAAAAAGCATTGTCTTTCTCAGATAATGAGGATTAAGGAGGAGGAGGAAGAGATGGCTGCCGCTGGTGGTAGTCAGGTGGTGAAAGTGAAGAGGGAGATCATCGAGGCATGCTTGAGTGCGGTCTTTGTAATAAGGTGTCAAAGGAGGCTACAACCATTTCATTCTGCCTCCATACGTGTGAGTTTCCTTTTTTTAATCTCCTCTACCCTCAATTGAAAACTGAAATGTGTGATTTTTTTGTCTTTGCTGATTAACACCTGAAGACGTTGCGAAAATTCGTATCATTCCTAGTAATTTTTAAGAAAAAGGTTTTCTTTTAGAAGAATTTTCTCGATTATTTCTGTAATTCAACGCTGAATCCCAAACTAGTTTGCAGAAAGTGCATCTTCGATAAACTGTCAGAGGAGTATGACAGATGTCCAGTATGTGATACTTATCTCGGCAATTTCCCTATGACAAAACTCAGGTGATGTTCCTATATTCTAACGGTAAATGCATCGTGTCGCTGATTCCTGGGGTTCATTATTAAGGATTTACCGAAATTTTTATTTTCATTCATTTATTATTATTATTATTATTTTAGGAAAACATGGAAGGTACAAGAGAAATTTATTGATATGAAAAAAAAAGTTACACCTAGTCAGGAGGGGACATAAACCTTACCCCTCATTGAGCAAGAAAAACGAAATACAAGAAAAGAGGGGAGACATAAACCTTACTCATTTTGAAAGTAAATATCCTACAGAAATGCAATTAGTGGACTTGACTACGTATATAGTGTTAGTCACATTACCTTCCTTCCCAAAGTTAAGTACCATAGGGAAGATAATTCTATTCTTGGAAAAAAAAAAAAGAAAAAAAAAAAGTACCGTAGGGAAGATAATAAATCGATGCTTGTTTATTATCGATTAGCAACAGGAAAAGAAACAGATTTGGAAAATGGTTCTGGAAAAAATCATGACCTAATTGTGGTTTTGCATTGAAAATTGTTAACAAATTTAAAATTTCTGTAACTAAGGTTTCTTCTTGCACATTGTCATATGACTTTACGCAAGTGCGTAGTTTTTTTCGTTGCACTAGTTTTTCGATCATAATGTTGCAAATGTGTGCGGGAGCTTTACGTTGAAATGTTCTTAATTACACGTGTTTAATTAAGATGTCATTTAAATGATCTGCAGTCCAGACCATATTTTGCAAAATATTATAGCCAAGATATATTTCCCGTTAAAAGGAAGAAAGTCGATGCACCGGCAGTTAGGGAGCACGAAGCTAATAATCCTGATGTTACACCTTCCTCATTAGGAGGATGCCGTTTTTCTGCTGAAGAACCTCTGGAAATAGATGATTCTGCAGAATATTATCCAGTGAGCTCCTGCGCATGCAATGACCTCTCAAAATAAGTTGCTAGTAAACGGGGGTAGGGTTTTGATTAATTATGTGTGCTTTATCTTAGCTTTTATGGCTTCTAGATTAAGCACTTTCAGTAGTGTTTGTTTAACTGTGTTTCTAAAAGTAATTAGTCCAATTGATGAACAGATGGATGACTGGATTGAAGGGTAGGTCAAGAAGTGCAAAGCAGGCAACATGATCCAAGGATTACAAATTAGGGTTTTGGCATCGGACTTAGGGTTATAATATGTCATTTTCAAAAGAACAGTGTGTTGGTAGCTTTGCTCCTGACATAGGGATAACTTTGGCAGTTTGTTAATTGTTTATTTTGTTTTCTCTTTAACTTTTTCTTATGGGTTTGGTTTTATGTTTTGGATGTATAAATACACCGCTTGGGTGTTAGAATTGTCATCTTTTCGACTATTATTCAACAAACTTGAATTTACTCAATTTCCTTGTGGATTCTAACTTTGGAATTTCGTTCGATTTCTCTTTCTTATAAATCTTACTGCATCACCAACATTCAACAAGGTTGAAAAGCCTTCCCACCTTATCTTCAAAGTCATCTTCTGTGTTTTGGCCATGGTGGGCGGTGCATGGAGACAAAGTGCTGACGAATGTTAGAGCGACAAGTTTTCCCTATAATCCACAGCAAAACAACTACGACTTGTGGGCCGTATTATAGAATCTTAGATAATGTATGTATGCATGTGTGTGTGTGTAGGTGACAAACGCCGGAATTGGAGTTCAAGCAACAGTGAGGAGTGTTGATCGGTGCAGCACCAACGGAAATGGCAATGCCAAGGCCGCCTTATCGTTAAAGCGATTCACACAAAATAAGCATGTCATAACGAATGGAGTCACTTTTGTTTGCAGAAATAAACTTATTCTTTGAATAAGTATGCAATCAAAAATGCTTAACAACGTTAAACAATTATTACATCGCTGCCAATTTAAGGGAAGGTGTATTCAATTGGGATTTTGAGACATTTTAATTCTTTTAATGAATTTAGGGGTATTTAATCAGGATTTAAAAATAGTTTATTAAAATCATTATAAATCCGGGTGTATCAATTAGAATTTTAAAGAATTATAACATTCAAGGTGTATTTAATTAGAATTATAATTTAGAAAATTTGGAAAAGTTGAGAACTTAGAGGGAATTGGAAAGATTTTGTAGTGTATTTTAAGCATTCACAAATCTCACATTTTCCCATGAGATTTCGAGGGAATTGAATCAAAATTTTACATAGAATATCAACAAATCAGTTAAACCCTGAAAAAATCCATGGATTTATAAATCCATTAAAATCTCTCAAATTCCCAATTGAATACACCCTCCTAAAATGATTCACAACGTTAAAAACTTGTTAAAACGACACCAACTTAAAAAGATTCAAAAGATTAACAAATCACATGATATTACTGTAACAACGAATAGAGTCACTTTGTTGTATGGAAATACTTACATGTTGGATAAGCATGCCACCTAAAACGGTAACAAATCCGTCATTTTCCAAAAAAAAAAAAAACCACCTTATCCTGGAAGAAAATATTTGAACCTAGACCTATTAGGTGCAGGGCCTACTCACCGCTACGTGTAACGTGTATACAAGTGAGTTGGTAAAACCAAAATCACAGGCAAAACTCCCTCTCTCCTCTCACAGACACGCACACACACATTCTCTCTCTCTCTCTCACTCCAAACTCTCTCGCTCGTGTTTTTTCATCGAAGCTCAACCTTGTCCAAAAATCCCCAACAAACCGAACGTGATTTTCCCGCAAGCAATCACAACCCTTCTCTTAATTTCGCCCCAAAAGCCCGCCACTTTCTTCACTCCCCTCAGATCCGACACCTCCAACCATCCGACACGTCCGATGAAACCCAAAACAAAGCCCCACCCTTTCCTTAATTTCCTCACATAATCATACGAAAACCTCTGCGTCTCTGTCGGGTCGGGCGTTGAATGTGGTTTGGGGGGTGGGGGAGGGGAACGTAGACACAGAGGTTCGGAGATTATAAGGACTGAGGAGGCGGAGGAAGAGATGGCGGCTGGTGATGGTGGTGGTCAGGTGGTGAAAGTCAAGAGGGCGAAACTGGAGGCATGCATGACGTGCCCTCTTTGTAATAAGCTGTTGAAGGAGGCTACAACTATTTCACTCTGCCTCCACACGTGTGAGTTTTCTTTTTAATCTCCTCTTCCCTTAATTGTTTCATAATTTTCTGCTAATTTTATGATCTGGGTCTGTTCTTGTTTTTCCATTTCTGCATAATTTGTGTTTTGGTTGCAAATTTTCGATTGTTTCTGCAATTTGGACACTAAAATGTGTGATTTTCTTGTTTGTGTTGATCAACACCTGAGCACGTCGTGAAATTTTCGTGTCATTCCTTGAATTTTTGTTTAATTTGTTTCTATTGCCATGCCTTTCCATAGAATTGAATGAGAAGGCTTTGTTTTCGAAGAATTTTCTCGATTATTTCTGTAATTCAATGCTTACTTTTGTAAAATGTTGAATTCGAAACCAGTTTGCAGGACGTGCATTTACGAGAAGTTATCAGATGACGAGGGGGACTGCTGTCCCGTCTGTGAAATTGATCTCGGAATTTTACCTGTCGAAAAACTCAGGTAAATGTACCTATATTCTGAAACGATGACGCTTCATCTTCCCTTGAATTACAATTTCACGTATTGGTTAGCCGGTTTTAGGTAAATGCATGGTGTTGTTGGTAACTTATAGAAGTGAAGTTAGTGGACTCCTATACTTATGTAGTGTTAGTTGCATTGCCCTGCTTCCCAACCTACCATAGGGGAGATATTAAATCAACGCTTGTTTATTATCGTTTAGCAATAGGGAAAGTAAGTAGATTTGGTTAATGGTTCTAAAAAAATTAACGACGTAACTGTGGTTTTGCTTAGAATCAATCATCAGAATAGTGGTTTTGCTTAGAATCAATCATCAGAATAATTTGAAACTTTCCAGATGGAGATAAAGGTGGATTTTTATCCCATAATTAATGCTTTATAAAGATACCAATAACTGTGATTAGGGTGCCTACTTGCACTCTGTCATGTGAGTTTATACAAGTCAATAGTTTTTTTTGTTGTTCTGAATTTCCATTCACAACATCGTAAATGTGCGCTGGAGCTTTATATTAAAATGTTTCACACATGCTTAGGATGTTGTTTGATGATCTGCAGGCCAGACCATAATTTGCACGATATTATAGCCAAGATATTTCCCGTTAAAGGAAAGAAAGTTGATGCACCTGAAGCTAACAAGCCCGAAGCTAATGATCCTGATGTTACGCCATCTTCGTTGCCAGTGAAAAGGAAGGAGAGATCATTATCTTCATTGGTAGTCAGTGCCCCCAAAGTTCCAGTGCAGTCAGGTATGACTGGAAAGAGATCAAGAGCTTTGTCAAGAAAGGGTGCTGCTTTACGAGGATGCAGTTTTTCTGCTGAAGAACCTGCGAAGAAGGATGATTCTACAGAAGACCATCCAGTGAGCTCTAACTCAACTGGTAATCTTGTTGAATTCGCACGAAATAAGAGCCAGGTAAAGGGGGGCAGGATTTTGGTTATTCGCAAGAAACAATAGCATTTATGTTTAGTTTCATTGCAAAACCAAACAAGTCCAATGCTTTATGTTGAGACAACAGTTAGAAAATACGGCACATCCATCATAACTCTAACACAAGTTATTCACTTCGGAAATCAGGTCACACTCGTACACGAACTAGGAAACCCTGTAAAAAGAAAGGAAAACCAATATTCTTTTATGGTAGGAAATAAGATTTTCTAGCTGGTCTTCGTTACTTTATTCTTCAACATTCTCTCAAGCTTGAGTGAAAATGATCACGCTCAACCTTTTTCAAGTCAAAAAAACCCCAAAGATCTTGCCAGGTGCCCTTGCATTTATCGGTTGGTTTATCTAACTGTTGCATCATTCTCTCTTCCATGTGGATTTGGGTTTCTCATAATAATTGGAGGGTAGTCAGGTAGCTGATTGCTTATCAAACTTTGGTGTTGATCATACCGGGGTTCGTTGGTGGGATTCTTGTCCTCTGTGTGTTGGTGCAGTTTTTGTTCATGATCTTTTGGGGCCCAAACGTTCACTTCTTTTAGGAGTTGTTTCAAGTGATTTCTCATCCTCTAGATTTGATTTTCGCTGTTGGTTTGAGCAGGGTTCCTCTTTTCCCACTTTCCCATTTCCATTCTCTGTTTCTAATTGGCTTTCCAACACTGTTTTAGGGTTTTGCTTCATGTTCCCCCTAACTTATTGTACCTTGAATTTTTCTTTATCGATATATTCACAATGTCTTTACATGATAGCAATGTTGGAGTGGATTTGACATTGTTGTTTAATAGAAATAAGAAAAAGTCAAAAACACCATAGAATGACGAGACACCTGCCCAGTTAAGGTAGATGATGTGAGACGGTGATCCATGGCCTACAGTCCAACATGAGTAATGAACTACAATTGTTCCGACCAATGAGGGATAAATTATAGAAAAAAAGACTCTCGAGGACATCATGGCAACATACATACAATGTGAAGTAGAGTCTGAAGCAATTTGTTGTCTGGTATAAATGGTTTTGGGGGACCTGAGTACATTTGAAACCTGTTAACGATATATATTTTTGCATGTTTATTCAATTATGCAGGATTTGCTTGAGCATTCATATGAGCGAAATCCTAACAAAGATATGAACAATGACGTTGAAATAACAGAAGGGAAAGCTGACCTGTGGACGCCCTTAAACTGTCTTGTAGAGGCTGCTAACCGAACCAAGTCCTCGAAGCCAAATTCACAAGGGTTGCATGCCACGTCAGATCCAATCAATTCCCTTGATAATGAACTTTATATGTCTCAAAATAAGGCAGAAGGAGAATCGCCAAATGCTCTGGACTGCATCAGGAATGCATATACGCCCAAAACCAAAAAAAAGGAGGCCAACCAGAATGCAAGAGGAAAAAACAATAGTAATGGAGCAGGGGCATCAGGACCGGTGAAACGTAAAAGGGTGCGTGCAGCTAATCAGAAGAGGGTAGCAGCATCTGGGGAAGCAAGTGCCTCAACTCAACCTATGCTAGATGTATGTGGGGCTCAGTATAGAAATGTTCCTGTTTGGTTCTCCTTGGTAGCATCTGAAGACTGGTGAGATGTTCTATTGATTATAAAATTCATATGGTTTTTTATATTTTGGGAGCTCAATTTTGACTTCTGCCGATCCCTGATTTTGATGTAAATTTCTTCAGGAAAGGAGAAATTTCATTGCCACAGATATCAGCATGTTGCTTGAAAATAAAGTTAGTTTCTGTATTCCTTTTACTTCCTTTGATGTTATGGTAATGTTGTTTTACACTGATCCGTTGTCATATCTTAGTGATTTAATCATCTGAAACATGTATAGGACAGAGCAACGAGTACCAAAATGTGTGTTCAGCTTTGTGTGTCTGTCTATGGTTTTTTTAGGGTTCTAGGTTACAATTTCTTAATCTTTTACCGTGTGTAAACTTGTCACATGGTTTAAATATATCATCAACGGGTAAGAATGGTATACACCAGAAACGTAAACAGAACAGTGTTGGGTCAACTGCCCTTCCCAAATATATATTTGAACCACATATTTTCCCCAAGTCTTTCCAAATCCATTCCAATTTGTGAATTTAAAAAATCATGAATGTGAAGCGATATTGAAAATACTACATGACTACTTTCCTGTTAGTGAGCACTATAAGTAACTGGTTCAAGGTTTAGATTTAAGAAGTATTTGAGAAATTATTTCAATAAATCTTCGTCGATCCATGATTAAAAAATGGTTTTGGTTGACACAAGTATTAAATCTTGCAATATTTCTATTTTTGAGTGTTCATACTTGTTATTCTGGATTCCTGCAGTTATCTAGCTTGTTATTACAGTGTGGGAGATAAAATTCGATTTGGCTTTTAAGTTGCATAAGCGTTTTCCATGTTTATATTGGGACTAAGTTGTATTGACTTTACTTTTTCTTTAATTTGTAGGGATGGTAAAATGCCCGTATCAATAATCCAGAAGTACCTTGCGATGAAACTTGAACTTAGCAGTGAAAATGAGGTGAGTATATTTTGATTGTCTTCCTACAAAGCTGAGAAGATTTCGAATTTTTGACATTACTATGGCTGCTCATGAAAACCTAGAAATTCATTTTCACGTTTGATATATCAAACCATAGTTTGACACCGCAACCTGAGCTCTCTTCTGTTTCCTATTATACACAAAGCTTGCATTTTCCCTGACATGGATGCTATGAGTTAAGTGCCATAGCATTTTTCTACGCGACGCATTGGAACACTTTGATGTTTATTGCATGCATTTTGAAACGAATGTTTCTCTTAATTTTCAATAAAAGAAGCAATAGGGCGTGATTTCATTTCCACTTATGCTTCAAGCCTTCAAGTTTTAATTTTTTTTCCTTGTAGGTGGAGATACTGTGTCGGGGTCAGCCAGTGCTTCCAACATGGCATCTAGAAACCCTAGTTGAGATGTGGTGCCGAACAGCACCAACAACGAAAAGGGTACCGGCAACAGTTGGCTCCTCGGCTAAAGATTTTGTAATGGTCCTCAATTATTGTCGTAGGGTTCCAAATCCCTGAAAGAACCAATAAAACTCTCGTTTTCTAGGTAAAACAATGAAAGTTTCTCTTTTGTTGTTGATCGTAGGGTTCGAAATCTCTGAAAGAACAAATAAAATTTTCATCTCATGTTGTCTTCATCGTTTACCAGTTCAATATGTATAGTACCTGTTGTCAGATTTTACTGGCATTTCAACTGAGTTTATCTGCTAGATCATATGTTTGTTCTATACAGGGTTATCATACAAAATGGTCCCTGAGATTTGCATGATCAATAGAAATGGTCATTGAGATTGAAAATCAATAGAAATGGTTCCTGAGATTGTCCACCATGCATGATTTTGGTTATTCCGTTAAAAACGATTTTGAGCAATTTTCAAAGCTTTGTAACTCAATCGTTTTTTAACCAAATTCGACACATAATATATCAAAATGAAGATAGGAAAGTGTAGAATAAGATTATACCTATTTGGAAGCGCAATGGTTGCCGGAGATGACCGGAAAATAGCCTGAAAGGTGACTGGTCCGCGGGAAAATTGGAATACTCGCCGGAAACTGGGTAAACTTTAAACGTTCATAACTTCTTCAATACTCAACCAAATCAAGTGATTCAAAAACGAAAATAATACTTCTTGATGAGACGAAGAGAATGGTACCTTTTTCGAAGGCTAACTCGTTGTAGTTTGGTCGGACAACGATTCGAAAATGGCTAATCATTTTCGAGTTAGCCACTTTTGAGCCGTTTTCTGGCCAAACCACAGCGAGTTAGCAGTAAAGAAAGATACCATTCTCTTTGTATCGTCGAGAAGTATGATTTTCGTTTTTTAATCACTCGATTTCGTTGAGTATTGAAGAAGTTATGAATGTTTAAAGTTTATCCAGTTTCCAGCGAGTTTTCCAGTTTTCCTGCGGACCAGTCACCTTTCAGACTATTTTCCAGTCATCTCAGGCAATCATTGGGCTTCCAAATAGGTATAATCTTGTTCTATACTTTCTTATCTTCATTTTGATATATTATGAGTCGAATTTGATTAAGAATCGATTGAGTTACAAAGTTTTGAAAATTGCCCAAAGAGTTTTTAACGGAATGACCAAAATCATGATAGTGGACAATCTTAGGAACCATTTCTATTGATTTTCAATGTCGATGATCATTTCTATTGATCATGCAAATCTCATGGACCATTTGTATAATAACCCTTCTATATATTAAGGGGTGTATTAAATTGAGAATTTGAGAGACTTTAATAGATTTATAAATCCATGGATTTTTATGGAGTTTAATTGATTTGTAAAGATTACATATAAAATTTTGATTCAATTCTCTTGAAATTCCATGGGACGATGTGAGATTTGTGGATGCTTAAAATATACTATGAAATCTCTCAAATTCCCTCTAATTCCTTAACTTTCTCAAATTCTTTAAAATTAATTTCTAATTGAATACACCTAGAATGTTATAAACTTCTTTTAAAATAAAAATAAAAATCCCTCAAAACCCCAATTGAATACACCCCCTAAATTTTTTTTTTTTTTCTTTTTCTTTTCATATTCATATTCTTTCAGGAAGTAATTTCCAATCATCTTGTTTCTTCATGTGCACACTCTTTGTTTATTTCTAATTTTTGAATTAAATAAGTCAAGAAGAGAATTGATGGAGGTGTAAGTCGTGAAAAGAGCGTGCGGAAATTATTTTTCTTCTTTTCAACGATTTTCTACAATGAAAAAATTACAAATAAAAGAAAATTAATAAGGCAGGTGTAAAAATAGGAAAATTGAATGACAGTAGAACTACTCTTTCCATCGCCACTACTCTTTCCATCTCCACTACTCTTTCTATCTCCACTACTCTTTCTGCAATCAGTTGGCTTGAAGGAGACCGTCATTCTTTCAAGGTCGAAACCGACCCAGAAATTCGATTGAGCGTTGCTTCCATAAATAGCAACATTAAGGTCTTCACTTGCAACTTCGGTGGCATTCATCAACATAGAACACAACAGCTTATATCCATCATCTTCGGTATGGAAGAAGGCTTGTTCCGGTGTTAATTGCACTTTACCACCGCCGTCAAAATGCACTGTCAATGTCGCTCCTTTGAGATGATCCAACGTGCTTGTATTGTAGCAAAACCGAGTTCCATTTTTCGGGTCACCTACTAGAACCGGTTTCAGATCAACTGCCTTCTTTACTTGTTCCATCAATTGGCCATAGAAATCCTGTGGTAGTACTGTCACTTGGGTTCCAGAGTCAAGAAACATGTTCCCTTTCGAAACCGACCCCGATGAGTCAAAAGGCACAAATGTGTTTCCAACACTGATTCCTTCAACTGTCACATGATATTGGTACGCGTACCTGTCGTTTTGATCCTTAATGATCAAAGGCGTCGAAACCGCTCCTTCACCAGTAACCTCACTTCCGTTCCCAAACCTTAACGTGCCTGCAGCATTCGTGTGATCAGGGTCGAACGGCACGAGACAATGGGAGAACTTTCTGCCTCCGACGTAGGGAGCGATTTGAGAAACAATATTGAATTTTGAATGTCTATATTTGTATTATGTGAAACCAAGTACAAGGAAATCTCATATAAATGAGCGGAAGAAAGGAAAAGAAATAGGAGGAGCCGAAAACAAGGAAAAGCAAAAACAGAAAGAAAGAAAAAAACAAAGTAGAAAACATGGAAGCAGAAAACATGGAAGGAAACATGGAAAAGTAAAGCAGCCCTAGAACTTCTTCCATGCTTTCTTCCAATACTCCCCCTCAAGCTGGATCAAAGGGATTAATTGATCCAAGCTTGAACAAAAGACGTTGAAAATCAGCAGAGGGTAATCCTTTTGTGAAAATATCCGCAAGTTGATCATGACTGCGCGTGTAGTGAGTGTCGATCACCTTGGACTGAACTTGATTTCTGACGTAGTGACAATCAACTTCAATATGTTTAGTTCGCTCATGGAATACAGGATTCGATGCAATGTGCATCGCGGCCTGATTATCACTGTGTAGGGACATGGGTTGTTGATGAGGAAAACCTAAAGTCAACAGAAGGCTTTTGAGCCAAATAAGTTCACAAGCAGTGGACGCCATAGCACGATACTCTGCCTCTGCACTAGAACGTGCAACAACACTTTGTTTCTTGCTTTTCCAGGTAACTAGGTTGCCTCCCACAAACGTACAAAACCCAGTGGTAGACTTGCGATCGAGAGAATTGCCTGCCCAGTCAGCATCGGTATAGCCTGAGATCTGAGTGTGACTATTGTTGCGCATAAGAATTCCTCTACCAATGGAACCCTTAAGATAACGTAGCACACGATGAACAATCTTCAAATGATCCATGCTTGGAGAGTGCATAAACTGGCTAACAATGCTGACAACATATGATATATCAGGACGTGTAATAGTCAGATAAATGAGTTTGCCAACCATTCTTTGATAGTAACTTAAATTGGGAACTGGATCACCGTGAGTTTTTAGCTTCAAGTTGCTATCCAAGGGGGTACGAGCAGGCTTGCAATCTGTCATTTTTGCTTCGTGAAGAAGATCCATGACATACTTGAGTTGGTTGAGGAAGAAACCCTTGTGAGAGTGTGCCATCTCGATGCCCAGAAACTATTTGAGAGTGCCAAGATCCTTGATAGCAAACTTGTTGTTGAGATACTGTCTAAGAGCATTAATCTCTGACATATTATCACCTGTCACAATTAGATCATCAACATAAATGAGCACAACTAGTTTACCCACTAAGCTGGAACGAACAAATAGGGAAGAATCCGCAATACTTCGACAAAAACCAACCCTTTCCAGAACATGACTGAGCTTGGCATACCATGCACGTGGACTTTGCTTGAGACCATAAATGGATTTATGGAGTTTGCACACCATTTCTGGATTGTTTGATTGAGGATGACCTTGGGGTAGCTTCATGTAAACCTCTTCTTCAAGTTCACCATGCAGGAAAGCTTTTTTAACATCCATTTGAAAGAGAGGCCATGCATTGTTAATTGCAACCGACAACAATACTCTAACAGTGTTCATTTTTGCCACCGGAGCAAATGTCTCTTTATAATCGACGCCATAGGTTTATGTAAAACCTCGAGCAACCAAGCGAGCCTTATTCCTTTCGATTGTGCCATCTGAATGAAACTTAGTTTTGTACACCCAACGACTCCCCACTGCCTTCTTTCTTTTTGGAAGTTTCACTATAGTCCATGTGTTATTTTCATGGAAGGCTTGAAGCTCCTCTGCCATAGCATTTCTCCACTCACTGTGAAGATTGGCTTCTTGAAAACTTTGAGGTTCTCGAGCTTCATTAATGGCACTTAGGAATGTAGCAAAAGAAGATGAGACTTTGCTATAATCAATAATATCAGTCACGGGATACCTGGCAGTGTAGGTCACATAATCATGCAACTTGGATGGAAGTTTCCTCTCTCGTGCAGGATTGCGACAAACTGTAGGAGATTGAACTACATGTATTTGAACAACATCATGGTTGGAAGGATCACTGGAGGGTGCAGTGTGAATCTCTGATGAGGAAGGGTTTTCATCTTCAAGATGTTCCACCGAGTGAAGGTTAACATCATCCGGCACATGATCACTAGGAGTGCATGTTGCATCTTCTCCGTTTGGATATGGAAAAGGAAATAAGTCCATCAAATGCTCCCTCTGTCTAGAGTAATCCAGTGATTGTGAGAAGTAAGGAACATGTTCTTCAAATTTAACATCCCTTGAAACAACCATTTTTCTAGTTGTTGAATTATAGCACTTGTAACCTTTATGGGTAGATGAATAACCTAGAAAGACACATTTGGCAGCCCTTGGGTTTAGCTTGTCACGATTTTGAGTTTGAATGTGAACAAAGCATGTACACCCAAAGACTCTCAAATGGGAAAAGTTGATCTTTCTATTTTTCAAGACCTCATAAGGTGATTTAAAATTCAACACTTTACTAGGCAATCTATTGATGAGATATGCCGCAGTAAGGACTCCTTGAGACCAAAACTTCTTAGGCACATTCATGTGAAACATAAGAGCTCTAGTCTTCTCAAGTAGATCTCTATTCTTCCTCTCGGCCACCCCATTTTGTTGAGGTGTTCCAACACAGCTTGTTTGGTGTAATATACCATGCGTGCTCAAGTAGTGTGACATGTTATGAGACATATATTCTGTGCCGTTATCTGATCGTAAAATATGAATTTTTGAAGCAAATTGGGTGGCCACAAGTCTATGAAAATCTTGAAAAACTTCCATCACTTCACTTTTAAATTTCAAAAGATACAACCAAGTAATCCTTGTGAAATCATCCACAAAAGTTACAAAATATTTGTATCCATCAAAAGACTCTATAGTTGGTCCCCAAACATCGGAATGCACAATTTCAAAAGGGTTACTAGCCCTAGACAAAGAGGAAGTAAATGGTAATCTAGTAAACTTAGAAAAATGACAAACATCACAAGGACTTGTAACTTTGCACATATTTGGGAACAAGGTGGATAGAACTTTTTCAGAAGGATGTGCTAGACGTTGGTGCCAAAGTTGTTGTTCTTGAGCTAAGCTTGAAGTGACTTGAAAAACCTTGGGAACTTGAATATGCTTGGAAAGATAGTAGAGACCATTTAAGAAAAATCCTTCACCAATCGTCTTCTTGGTGACTACATCCTGAAAGATCACATTTTTGGGAGAGAAAATGGCAAGACAATTTAATGAGTTTGTGATCTTGCTAACAGATAAAAGTTGAAAAGGGAATGAGGGAACATAAAGAGCCTCAGACTCGACATCACTTGAGATCAAATGTATTTTTCCTTTTCCCACAACCATAGCATTTTTTCCATTGGCAACTGACACTTGGGATGGAATAGAAAATTTTTCAAATTTATGCAAGTTTGTAGACTTGTTAGTCATATGATCAGTGGCTCCATAATCTATAATCCAATAATCATGCACATTACCAATGTTGAGAGCAGTTGAGAAGGAGTGTAAGATACCTGGGATGTCCCTTTGTACCACGCCTTCATTTCCAGCCAGGAAGCCAGCAAATTGTCCTAGTAGTGCAGTTTGATTGTTGTCACACTGATTTAGTGGTCCTTCACTATCTCCAAGACCTTGTTTCTTGTGAAGAAACATAGCAAACTCGTTGATCAGTGCAGCTGGATTAGTGGTGAACTTCAGTGCTCCATCAGAAGAAGTTGTGGCAACATGATTTGCCTTGTAAGAAGGGTTGTACGAGCCTTTCGAGACACCTTTGTTATCCCTAGGAAACTTTGGTTTTAACTCTGGATGAAGAATCCAGCATCGGTCTCTTGAGTGCCCACCAGCATCACAATGGCTACATTTTAAGCCAGTTTTCTTTCCTTTGTAGCCTCTCTCCTCACCAAGTTTTTGGTTAGAGAAGTAAGCCCTAGCTTCTGGTATATTTGCCTTCATGTCCAAGGTCATGACTTTCCTTCGAACCTCTTCTCTTTGAATTGTGGCACACACACTTGAAAAAGAAGGCAGGTCGGGATTCATGAGGATATGGCTTCGAAGATCTTCGAATTCAGGGCTCAGGCTTGCTAGGAGTTGGAATATTTTGTCTTCCTCGGCTCTTTTAGTTAGCACAGCAGCGTCGATGGTGTGTGGTCGATACACATTCAGCTCGTTCCACATAGTGGTCAGCTTTCCAAGATGTTGCACAAATGGCTTCCCTTCCTGTTGCAAACCAGCAATGTCATTCTTTAACTGAAACACTCTAGCCGCATTGTTCTGATTTCCATACATTTCCTTGAGATTTTTCCAAAGAGTCATGGAGGATTCAGCATAGCTAAAAATTTCTGCAATCTTACGATCCATGGAATTGAGTAGCCACGACATGACCAACTGGTCTTTGCATAGCCAAGCATCATACTCCGGTGAGGTAGTCTCAGGCATTGGAATAGCACCATTAACATAACCAAGCTTTGATCGTCCTCCCAGAGCAAGAGAAACTGCTCTCTCCCATGGAAGATAGTTAAACTCATTTAGCAAGACAGAACTAAGACGTTGATTTGGGTTGATATCAATATCTGAGTGTGGTGATGGTGGAGTAGCATGAAAGCCGTCTCCTTCCAAATTTACTAAGCTTTCTTCAGCCATGATTGAAGGACAAGAAGCTCACAAATCTCTCAAGAGAACACCACAGAGACAGGCCGGTTAGGGTCACTGCTCTGATACCATATTGAATTTTGAATGTCTATATTTGTATTATGTGAAACCAAGTACAAGGAAAGCTCATATAACTGAGCGGAAGAAAGGAAAAGAAACAGGAGGAGCCGAAAACAAGGAAAAGCAAAAACAGAAAGAAAGAAAAAACAAAGCAGAAAACATGGAAGCAGAAAACATGGAAGGAAACATGGAAAAGTAAAGCAGCCCTAGAACTTCTTCCATGCTTTCTTCCAATAAACAAGTTATGTGTTCCCAAGGCCAAGCCCTACCATTCCCATTTGATTTTCAGAAAAATTCTCCCCAGTGTTGTTATGTCCACAACCAAACACAACATCTTTGAACGAAACCGGCTTGCCTGATCCGGACGCCAAGGTAATCGTGTCTTTTGCGACTACTCCATGTGTCTTCGACTGGTCCATGTAAACGTAATTGTAACTGCAAACATTTTGATCACCACTTCTTGAGCATGAGAAATCATCAATAGTAGCATTACATTCTGGCGCATAACATGGGATGATATGATACGTCGAGGATTTCCGCGGGTCGAACATGGGTTTTTTCTGCTTGTAGCATCCTGGACACGGCTCGCATTGCGTCCATATGAGCGAGCTGCCAGTATCAGCCACGGTGTAAATATCAAATGGCGGAGTTCCAATTGAGAGTTTCATAACGTGTGCACCCTCACCGTCTATGGTGTCCCGTGTTATTTCTGATTGTGGGCTGTTTTGGTCACCGGCTGGTCCCATGAGACGCCGAAAAACTTTGTTACGATTGTATAATGGCGAATTTGGGGAGTTTCGGCGAGTAAGTAGTACGCTAAACCCGCCATTAGTACTAATACCACTGCATGCTGCTACTCTAGATGTAGCTGAATTATGGCATAGATAAATTAGAACAGTGATCAAAATTATATGATTGTATAAAGCAGTAGTGCCTGCAGCTGCCATAGGAGAGCTTAGGAGAGGGATTTAGATTGAAGAAGAAGAAAAGTACTGCAAAGATGGGTTTAATAAGAAAGTAGCTAGCAATGCTTGTTTTTAGAAAATTTGCATGGGAGAGGTTTTCAGGCCACGCTTTTCTGGTCAAAGCATGCATGCGCAAGAACCTCATTTCTTTGGTTTCAAGTTCTTTTTTTGGCAATCAACTTTTTTTTTTTAATATCACAGTAATAATAATATCCATATTAATTACATTTTACATGAGTAAATACTTGGCTCCTGGCTTGGAATATTACTGGGTCTTCTGCCATCACCACCACTTGATAAAACCAAGAAAATCTAATCTTAGTCCTAGGTGGCAAAGAAATTGAACCTGAGAGATTTTTCAATATGTCCAGAACACGGTGAGGTACACTAAGTTGTTAGTGTATATGAAATCACTGGTTTCGATCTAGAGAGAAAGAGCTAGACAGAGAACAAAAATGAACACAAAGAGGAAACTGAATGGTTTTCTTTCTTTCACTCTCGCCTAAGGTGCAGAGAGGATGACTTTCTTCATATATAAAAGGAGAGCACTCAACATGCTTTTTACATCACTGTTGGCCTTAACTTGGGACCACACACACATTACATTTCATCTTAGTCACTCATCTAACTAATTACATGGATCAATCAACACATGGCACTCATGGCCTTTTAACAAAATTAAACTTTACACTTTGCATCATTTTGCATAAGTGAATACACCAATTTAAGACATCTTATTTTAAACTTTTCAGCTCAACACTTATAATTCAACAATCATTATAAAGTGGTTGGATACTTAAAAAAAATTTCAACCACTTGTAATATAATATTTGGTGTACATGACCGTATTCTGAGCACACTGAAAATTTTCTCTTCAAAAGGAATTCAATAAGGTTACAAAATAGCACAAGAGTGCATATGTAAGAGAATTTGGCTAAGAATACAAAATAGAGCATGACATAACTTAAGTGATTAAGAACATTAATTTATCCATGCATCCGATCAAGGTCCTAAATTCACTCCCGCTTACACACTATCGATGTCTTGCATGAAAAGAGGATATAGGAAATGGTAATTTTTTGCATGAAAAAGAGGATCTAGGAAAAAGTTGGGACATTGAAAGTTCGAAACTACGCATGAACTATTTTGGCCATACTACACAAAGTTATATCTTACCAATTAGAGGCTTGGTAGAGAACGGTCCTTTATTTATGTCAAAAATGCACTCTTTGAATGGTACTTTATTCATAAGAATGAATTTTTTTTAAGAAGTTATACAGACTTTATAAAAGTAAATGTCACGCTCCGTGTGTCAAGACATATGTGATGTTTTACCTTTTTGAGAACGAGAAAACCAACCACCATACTAGTCCAAAGAGCAGAGACTAGCCGCAGAGCTTGTATACAGTTTCTCGATTGGAGATCCATGAGGGCAAGTAAAAAAAAGAAGAATTTATGGAGAGTAAGCCCTTATTCAAGCAAGCTTTTGTAGTTTTTTATTTTCCTTCCAAATATTGGGAGAGCTTCGAAGTTCAACTCCGCCCGGTCTCGTTATTAAAAAGCACAAAAAAACTAGTTACATTTTGGTTTTGCTGTTGTACGTCTTATATTTTTGGTTGGCACATTAAGTTGCGACTTAATATTTTTCTTGGAACATTATATATGTGCAGGTGAAATGTTTCTTCGTCATGGGATGCCTTTTTTGGTCTCCAACACCCTGGAGGCAGGAAGGCTGACTTAGGATGCTAGTTAAAGTACGTTTTAGCATTAATCATAAAAATGTCTAGTTTTTGGAAAAGAAATGCTTACGTAAACACCCATATGCTCCTTCAACTAATTAATTCTCAAAATTACAATCAAAATAAAACTGAAAACGTAGTTGAAAAAATAAGAAATATGAATAGCAAAAGCACTATTAGGACTAGAACTACTAGTACTGCTAGTTTTTCTGCAATCAGCTGCCTTGAAGGAGACCAACATCTTTTCAAGATCAAAACCGATCAAAAAATTTGACTGAGCATGGCTTCCATAGAGACCAATTCCTTCACCTATGGTATGACTCGAGTTAAGCGTTCCAAAGCAGTGTAGTTTATGTTGTTTGTTTTGATAGAAAGTTTGTGCCGGTGACAGCTGCAATTTAGCACCGCCGTAGAAATGAACCGTGAATAATGGTGCTTTGAGATTCTCCGTGGTGTTGTAGCAAAGCAAAGTTCCAGACTCGTCATTTACTTCGACTGGTTTTAGTGACGAATTCATCGTCTTCTTTACTTGTTCTACCGATCTGCCGTAAAAATCTTGTGGCAGCATTGTCACTTGTGTACCCGAGTCGAGATACATGTTCCCTTTTGAAACCGAACCTGATGAGTTAAAAGGCACAAACTGTTCTCCGACGCTGATTCCTTCAACCGTGACAAAATATTGGGTTTTGCAATGTTTGGTGATTAATGGAGTCGAAACTACACCTTCACCCGAAACCTCACTTCCCCTTCCGAAACTCATGATGCTTGCATCATTGGGGTGATCCGGATCAAAGGGCACGAGACAATGTGAGAATTTCTTCAGCCCAGCTGAGCTTCGCTATGAACTAATAGACTGAAATTAGCATATAATGAAAGATGGATTATAAGTACGGTGAAACCAGTATCCCAATTGTTAAGTCAACCATAAGGCCTCCAACGTAAGGAGCAAGTTGAGAAATAATCGATTAATTTCGTTTTCGCCAAGGTTTTCCCAGTATTGTTGTGTCCACAACCTATCACAACATCTTTGAACGAAACTGGCTTCCCGGAACTGGATCCGAATGTGATTGTCTCTTTTGACACCACCCCCTGCGTTATTGAATCATCCATGTAAGTGTAATTGTAGTTGCAGACCTTTTGATCATCCTTTGAGCATGAGGTGTAGCCAGTGCCATTAGCATGACTACATTCTTGTGCAGTACATGGAAGTGTTGCGTATGATGGGGACTTTTTCGGATCAAACTTGGGATTTTTCTGCTTGTAGCAATTCGGACACGGCTCACATTGCGTCCACAACATCAAACTTCTTGTATCCGCCACTGCATAAATCTCATAGGGTGAAGTTCCAAGAGAGAGCTTCATAAGTTGTGCACCCTCACCACCCTCCTTGTCACGCCTTAGTTTTGATTGTGGGGTACTTTCATCTATAAGATGTCGATAAATTTTATGATTATGATTGTAAAGTGGTGAATTTAGAGAGTTTTCGCGAATAAGTTTGATACTAAACCCGTCATTAATATCATAATTCACCACTTTTATAGCTGAACTATAATATAGGATTAGATAAATGATCAAAATCATAGTCACTACATCTGCAGATGCCATATATTACATTCAATTTCAGTAAAGAAGATGTAAGAGAACAGAGAAAGTGTGGAATTAGTGCTAAAATAGAAGGTGCCTAGGGTTGTGTTAATGGCTAAAAATGCATTAGTAACCCATGGAGTTCTTATTTTTAATTTTAGAATATTTGGAAGAGGACACAGGGGCCACGTTTTTGTGTGAAAAGCTGCATGCCACTTGTTTTATTAGGTTCTGTTGTTACTGTCGACCCTGGTCAAAGCTTGAACCTCATTTTTTGGGTTTTCAAACTTTTGACTTCTCCAGCTCTATATGCCATATGGAAAAAAATCTATTTGAACTTAAAATATTAAATAAAATTTACAAAAACTTAAAACTTTGAACACGTTTATGATTTCATTTGTATGAATTTCTGATACATCTGGGATGGATTCGAACACGTGCGTGTTAGTTTGTGTCTATTTTTAAGAATTCCATTGATCTAGAAGTTGTAAGGCTTTTTAGCTAAAATGATCTTTGATATTGGCATAATTTTTTACCTTGATCATTAAGATTTAAAATCGATATAAGTGGTCTTAAGATTGTTCACCGTCAATCATTTTGATCATTCAGTGAGAAATCTCCTTTAAATTAAGGATATTTTTGTCAAATCAATCATTCACCTTAAATTGGTGGTTTTTTCAATTTAACAGAGATTTATGATAAAATGACTAAAATGATTGATGATGGATAATCTTAGAGATCAATTCTATATATCGATTTTAAATCGCAGAAACCAAAGTAAAGAATTATGATAATTTCAAAGATCATCTTAGTTAAAAGCGTAAATTGTGCAGTTACTTAAATATGACTTGTCTAACATGCATGCAGAAATACACAAAGTAAGTTGAAAAAGGTAAATAGAGAAAATAAGTTGAAAAAGGTAAATAGAGAAAATATTCACAATACACCATTTTTTCTAATTTTCTAGAAGGTCAAAATTACAAATAAAAGAAAATTCAAAACATAAGTGGAGGAAAAGGAAAAGGGAGTAGCAATAACACTGCTACTACTATTTGTACAATCAGTTGGCTTAAACGAAACCACCATTCTTTCTAGGTCGAAACCAATCCAGAAATTAGACTGAACATAATTCCCATAAACAATAAAATCATCACGGGTGACATAACTTGAATTCTGCATTGCAAAACAGAAATTCTGAAACTCTTGGTGGTAGAAAAATATCTGACTTGGTGTCAACTGCAACTTAGCACCACCTTCAAAATGCACGGTAATTTTTTTCCCTTTGAAAATGTTCTTGTTGTTGTAACAAACAAGTGTCCCAAAAGTTGGGTCCATTATTTCACTGGGGCTCATCGCAATCTGCTTCTTCAACTCCGCCACCAAAGGATCATAAAATTGTTGAGGCAAGTACGTGTTTGGTGTTCCGGAATCGAGAATAGTATTCCCTGGCGAAGCCCCATTACCGGATGAATTGAAAGGCACAAACTTGTCTCCAACGCTCATGCCTTCGAGCGTGACGCGATAAGCGTTATTGTCAAGCTCGGAGATCAACCGCGTTGAGACCACCCCTTCCCCCAAAACCTCACTCCCATTCCCAAAACTCATCTTGCTTGTGGACGAGGGATTTGCATGGGATGGTACCAAACAGTAGGAGAACTTTTTGCCTCCAACTGCAGGGGAAATTTGGGAAATAAACGACATGTTTCCGATTCCAAGCCCTACTACTCCCATTTGGTTCTCCTGAAACGTTTCTCCTGTATTATTATGTCCACAACCAAACACAATATTTTGTAAGGGAATCGGTTTCCCGGATGCGGCCTTCAACGTGATTGTTTCTTTCGCAAGTAATCCAATGGTAGTTGCACCGTCTACGTAACTGTAATTGTAATTGCAGAGCTCTTGACGATGATCAGAAGATGCTGAGCAAGAGTTAGGGCCAGAATCTATGAGTAAATTACATTCTTGTGCACCACATGAAACGTTCCTATACGTTGACGATTTTATCGGGTCGAACTTGGGATTTTTCTGCTTGTAGCAATCGATACACGGCTCACATTGCGTCCATATTAATGTGCTGCCTGTGTCTGCAACCCCATAAATATCCACAGGTGGAGTTCCGATTGAAAACTTCATGAGATGCTCGCCATCAAAGTCGCGTCTCACTTCTGATTGCGGTATGTTTGGATTGGACGGCTCCGATAGACGTCGAAAACGATTGCTTAAGCTCTTTGGGGGAGATGTATTATGATTGTAGAATGGTGAATTTGGCGAGTTTCGGCGAATGAGTTCGACGCTGAATCGGCCACCATTGACATTATTTGCTGATGAAGAAGAACATACAAGATAAAAGAAAAGATTAATAGTCACTAGATGGGTAGTCTGATGTGCAGCTGTCATGAGTTTTTGCTGGCATGCATGCAATTTTGAGGCAAAATTAGGTCATGAAGTGGAGAACTCTTTCCAGAAACAGAAGGTGGTAAATTTGCAAGAATGGCTAAAATTAGATGATGTTAGCTACAGAGTTTTATGTGATTATTTTACTGGTGGCATTTTTGTTACCACTTGTTTTCTAATTGGATGCAATTCTTCAGGTCAATCCCTGATTTCTTGGGTATTTTTGAATTTAGACACAAAAAACCTTTGACATTTCTTAATTTTGACAAAACCCTGATTTCTAGGGTCTTGTTTTATTTCCCACCAGATTAGGTGGAAAGAGATCCTCTCCATATCTTTTCCTCCAAAGCTTAGGGATTAAGTGATCCGTATCTTTAAAATTTAATCCAATGGATAAAATTATTATAGTTTTTAAAAGTTTTCACTAACTTCTCTGTTTTTAGCTATTGGATCAAATTTTAAAGACCCGAATCACTTGATCTCTGTGCTTTGGAAAGTGAGATCTGGAGAGGATGTCTTTCCAGATTAGGTCATGCATTGGCATTGGAATGGGCTTTTTAAAATCCTAACATAGTTTGCCCAGATGAGGCCAAAGAAAAAGGTAACTCTAAAGTTGGAACTATTAGGTCACGTTATAAGTGTTATAGAAAAACTTAACTAGTCAGATTACAAAAAGAGTATTAAAGAGATGGGCATTTGGGCTATATTTGGAGAACAACTCTCTCAATACATGAGGTCATGTGATAGACGTTGCAGGAAGATTTGAGACGACATTTGGAGAAAAAACTTCCTTATTGCGTAAGTCGCCTGATGAGTGTTGTAAGAAGAAATATTGAAGCTATATTTGGATTAAAAAAAATACCCGTCGCATGAAGACACATGATGAGTGTTTGCAAATAAACATTGGTGCCATATTTAGTCGTTACAGAAAATCATGTAATAAGTGTTGTAGAACTATATATGTAAATTGTCAATTCATCACTAAAAGTCCCAAATTTTATTTTCCTTATTTTTACTTGGAAGGCCCACAACTGTATTTGTGTTGTTAACAGCCCAATTCGTTGACTAATTAGGTATAAGCACGGAAATGCCCACAGTACCCCCTTGTGTTCTTGACAGACTTTACTCTTCACCGTTAACTGAGCTTCTTCATCGTGTTCGTTCAACGCTTTGAATCAAATATGCAGCAGGTGAATTCGAACCCAATATTTCATTCGCATAATTAATGTCTCTGTACTTATTTACTTCAAATATTTCCGTGCAAAAAGTTTTGTTATTTATATTTATTCAACTTATGAATTTTTGGTATTGGGGCAAAAGGGTGGAGGATCTGAGACGGAGGTGACATGGGAGGACCAGCAGAACATCAACAAATTTGGCAGATTGAATAACCGGTTTCACGAGCTCGAGGACGAGATCAAATTTGCCAAGGTAATTAATTTTTTGGCTTTTTTATTTTGTTTTATATTTAATGGGATTTTGTTTTGATTTGTTGCATTTCTTGAGATGAGGTTCGAAAATTCGTCCAACCACGTTGTAATTTTGTCTCAAATTTCATGGGTTTGGGGTTGCTTAGTTTTTTTTCTTCTTATTTTTGTTTAAAGATCAAGTCTTTTTGTTCCTATACTCGATGTGATTGCAAAAATTTGTAGAATGCATATTCTGTTTGTGTCTTGAATCTGATAAAATCAGAAATGCACTTGTTTAAATGGATTCGTGTCGACGGTATGTAGAACTTGTACGCGTTTTGAATTAAGGGTGCGGGAAGAGAGGGCGATTGCAATCTGAAAGTGCAAAACAGTGAAGAGAGAAGCTAACTGGCTGTTTATTGATTAAACGAAAAGAAAAGAGATGGTACCGATTGCCTCACTGCTGCTAAGCTAAAGACGGATTGGTTTGTTCGTTAGTCTTCTAGGTTTTGCAGGATTGGTTTGTCAAATGATTTCTCAAACTACCCTGAAAGCAACCAATTTTATGTTGTACAACTGGCAGTAAGTTCAGAAAGTCGCTTCGAAGAAGGTTGATAGTGGAATTGCATATGATTACCGATTGCCTCGCTGCTGCTAAGCTAAAGACGGATTGGTTTGTTCATTAGTCTTCTAGGTTTTGCAGGATTGGTTTGTCAAATGATTTCTCAAACTACCCTGAAAGCAACCAATTTTATGTTGTACAACTGGCAGTAAGTTCAGAAAGTCGCCTCGAAGAAGGTTGATAGTGGAAATGCATATGACTCCATGGTTTTAGTGGATGGTTTAACATGAAAAAACTTGTTGGTCGGCGTGGAATATGGTTCCTGCTATGTGCCAACTTACCAATCATCAACTTTATCCAGTACGCCTCCATGCTGGGATTTTGTGTTATGATCATTTTGCGTGTTTCTTTAAGTCAAAGTTTACTTTGGCACCATTGATTTTCCATGGGAGGATAAAGGCTTATGCCTGACTGTTCCATTGCCCGAGTCTTGTGAACTTGATGTACGTTTTCTATTTTCCTTGGGAGTCTTATCGTAGATCTCTAGTCCATTGAGTAGTCGGCCATCACTTTGTGACATTAATTGTTTTTGGATATTGCCTTTCTCCTCTTAAACTTTTTAAGAATTTGTATCAGGTTGGCTCTCAACACTCAGTCATACGTTTTACTGTTAACAGTTGGACTTGAACGTCATTTCTATTGACCAGTGCGTTTATTTATTTGTTATCCTGGTATTTTGTAAGATGTGCCTTCTTCTTGATCCAATGTTGCCGTCCAGGAATCAACGGATAATCTGGAGGATGCTAGCAACGAGTTGATTCTGACTGACGAGGAGGTGGTCCGGTTCCAGATAGGTGAAGTCTTCGCCCACGTGCCAAAAGAAGAAGTGGAGAGCAGGATAGAAGCGATGCAAGAGGCGACGAGCAAAAGTTTAGAGAAACTTGAAGAAGAGAAGGATTCTATTCTTGCACAGATGGCCGAGTTGAAGAAAATTCTGTATGGAAAGTTCAAGGACTCCATCAATCTAGAGGAGGATTAAAAGCATGGCCTGTGTTTCCGTAGTTCTGTTTCCCGAATGATTTGTCGTTGATACGAATTGCGATGTTGAATGTTGTTCTGAGAAGGAATTGTTCACTTATATTTTTAATACATGAAGAAACTTGTTCCTACCATCTGGATGGTCTCTCTGTCTTCATCGGCTTCTTTATTTCTGAAAATCGATTAAGATTTTGCAGTAAAACCTTGAAATTCGGCAGACGTGAGTTAGGTTTGTTAGCTAATGTAATGCGCCCACTTCTCGAATTACCCTCCACATGGTGGATTGAAGAACACAAATAATGTTTCACTTGTCTTGAAAACTTTGAATCAAAGTTGTGGTAGTTCAAATGCCAAGACTCAAAATTGAGTTTTTGCTATTTCCAAGTTCTAAACTTCAAAAATTGAGTTAAATTAGATTATGAAATTACAGGAAAAATGACCATGTCAACCATTTGGCAAAGACGACTAAAACAATATCAAAATTGAGAAAATATTAGTTAGTTTGATCACGTGATTGGTCACATCACTTTTATAAAATAACTAACCCTCTTAAGGTACCATTCAACTTCATATAGTTACAGTTCTCAATACACGGCATCTCACTCCTTGTGAAAGTGCCCAACCAAGCACACCATCAAGCTTTTCTATTAAAGTTCTTCTCAAACTTGGATGCAAGCATTAAAAAAATCTTTGACAGGGCTGTCTGACAAAACCGTTTGTATGACATCTCTCCCAAAAATATGGACAAAGATTGTTTACCCTCTTACTTCTGGTGCCCTTCCGTGCCCTTCTGTTTTGTGTAGTCACGATTAAAACACGTCAACATTTTATATTATTTTTTTATAAAGATAATAAGATAAAAATGAATAGTAATATAAAATGTTGACGTAACTTTACTATGACCACACAAACAGAAAAACACCGAAAGAAAGACACCGAAAGTAGAAGGATAGACAATCCTTGTCATAAAAATATAAACTTCGGTCATACCCAATACGAAAGCTACCATAATCAGGAGAGTCCTACTGATGTCTCAGGATTGAGAGAGACTAAATATACTCTTACTACTTAATTCGATCATGTCCATCAGGAATTGTAGAACATTGCCGTAAGATTTTATCATCAATTGAACAACATTCAAACGAAAATTCTACATTACTCTGGAGTATTAACGAAGTATAAAATACTCTGAATATACTAGAAAATACACCATAAACTGTTACATAAGTAGTAGTAGTAACAAATCTTTACCGACCATTTGATATCAAGCAAAAACAAAAAATCAAACACCTTTCCCACTGCAATCGCTACATTTTCCCCCTACGATTTGCATAACAGTCCTCCAAAAACCAAAAAATTCCCACAAAAATCCCAATTTTCCTGGTAAAATAATATCCAACCCCCTCAGTAAACTCTAAATCCGAATTATCCCGGAAACCCGATTTAACCGGGTTCAAATCAAATCCGGGTATAAGTGGTCGGCAGGCGTAGGGACTGCTGGCTGGCAACAACCGAGACCAACCCGTTTTCCGCGGCGGTCTCCTCGTCGAGAAACAAATCTTCCGTGACCCGAAACGCCGCGTGCAGCCCAATAATCACGACGGCGACGATCAGCGCCACCAGTACATTTAAACCCACGTGAGTGAATACCAGCGCCACGGCAGTGACAAATCCCAGTGCGACGGCGACGACCCTGTCGTCGAAGCTCTGGTTGAACAGAACGACGGGGGTGGTGCGGAGGAAGTAGAGGGCGAGCCAGGCGACGAGGATGATGAGGAAGACGATCATGGAGATCGGGTGCCAGAGGAGGCTGAGGAAGACGATGAAGAGCGCCGCCATGGTGTAGTTGACGCGGAAGTAGGCGGTGTTGCGCTTGATTCGTGCCATGGCGTCGGCGTAGTTGGATGGGACGGAGAAGGAGGTGAGAGAAAAGAGCTCGCGCCATGGGCGGCGCGTCGGGTACACGGATTGGGAGGTGATAGTGGGGTACAGGGGTTGGGAGGAGGTCTGGGGTTTGGGGCGGGAGGTAAAGGTGAGATCTTTGGACGTTTTGGGGTCGATTTGGACGGCGGTGACGGTGGTGGTGCCGTAACTCGACGGTGGTTTTAGCGGCATGTTGGTGGAAATCCGGAAAATTTTGATGCGAGATCGGAAATTTGGGCGGCGGAGGGAGATTTTGACCTGGATCGATTGAAAGTTCGAGAATGTTAGAGAAAGCTCGGAAATTTAATTTATTTTAATTATTTTTTAATTGTTTGCAGCCTTTCTGTTTTTTAAGTGAGAAAATTGTATTTTGTGTTGAAATTCAATTGGAATTTTGTGTGGTGCCCTTCTGTATAAAGTCAAGGTTTCAGTTTTTTATTTGTTTTATTTTCTAGATTTTTTTTTAAATTTATTATTATTAAGAGAAAGGAAAGCGTTCAAGAGGGAAGCAAAAAGTTTCAAACCCGAATCGCATTGATGAAAACCCAAAGTTATGCATTAGTTTAGACCGCAACTTAAAAGAGAGTGTATGTAAATTTATTTTTTATCTTATTCCTTGGAAGATTTTATTAATAAAAAACACTTACCAAATGATTATAAGGTGTGTTTAATACAAATTTGTTTTCGAAGGTCCTTTTGATTAATTTTTTTTATTAAAAAAAACATTTTAAACATGAGTTAAGTTAGTTAGACCATCTTCAAATGAGATGTCAAATTTTAAACCTAAAATTTAAATTTGAAGGCTTGCATGGCATTTTTTTTGACATCTTTTAAACTTTTGTTTTCCAACCGATATGTCAAATTTTAAATATAAAATAATAATTCATGTACTTTCGAATAAAAAGAAACAAAAGGATAATGCTTTAAACTAATAAAAAATTAATAAAAAAAACATTTAATAATTAATTAAAAAAATCTGAAGGTGCTGTTAAATTTGACAGCAAGGGGAGGAGAGATGTCAATCTATGTTATACCACATCAGATTCGGCTTCTCGATTGGAAAACATTAATGCTATTTTCTGTTATGTTATTGCTAATTTAGACAATTTGACTTATTTGGCGATACTCTTAGCTAGTCTTACGCGAGTTAGACGGGAAGAGCAATAGGCAAAAACGAAAAGGGTACAAAATGCTCAAAATATCACTACCACAAAATCACAAACATTCATCCCTAGCAGAACTGAAGAAAGGCAAGCTACCGCAAGAACTACAGCAATCTCACAGTTCCTAATTAGAACAACACGCCACTTTCAAGAAAGAAGAGGAAACGATCTCAATCCGGTACAATCGCCCGTCCGCCTCCTTCGGACTGGTCACCTTAGGATACGAGGATCGGGAAAACTACGGTTTCTGTTTATTAGCGCCATGAAATTTTCGTCCAGCTTCAACCGCTTAGACTATTCTATGTAGAACAGGACCCACAGTCATCCAATAAACTTGTCTTAAGTATGGGAGTGGGAATGACCAAAAGAAAATCGTAACTGGTAAGTTGCAACACAACTGGGAAAATGATTAATGTTAGTAGCAGAGTAAGATGTATACTACACCTGTGTATATGCATCAATGGCCATCTGATAATCCTTTCTTTTGAAAGCATTGGTTCCTCTTGATTTTGCTTCTGCAGCTTTCTTCTTCGCTTCAGGTGTCACCTGAATAAATCGTTAGACGTAAACACAATATAAATCTTAATGCTAATCATATATCAAGAATGTGCAAAGTATCTATAAGCCAGTATGGCACATTAAGTTACAGGGTAAAAGTGAGCACCTCAGGCAGCTCTTTCTTCAGGGATGCAGAGTCTTTTGACACATTAAGTTCCTTAAAATTTCCCACCGCTTCCTGAAAATTTCGACAAGTCAGAGTTAGCTTCAAGAATGGGAGCCAAATCCAGGGAATCCTGTTATGTTATGTTATGTGTTCACTCTTCATATACAAAACATAGTTTATGAGGCAATATTGGGCCAAATCTAAGCAATCCAACCATTATGTAGTTTTGTGGATGTATACTACGAAATGTCAAGATCTTGGTACCTGTTGTCTGCTTGTTTCAGATTGCATATACTCAAGTATGCCGTCAACCGTCCATTTTGGGATACTTTCAACTTTTGATGTCAAAGGAAAGAGAATCTCAACGGCACTGCGGTTCCCTCTTCCAGCTGCAAACCATCCTATGGTGCAACAAAAAGTCACCATTAATCTATGTGCCACTAAAAGATCGAACAATCTAAATTAGAAAAGAAGGAAATCACCATTTTCTAATATTAAGAAAGATAATTCATACGTCGGGATGGTTAACTACCTCATCAGTGATACTGGGATCACCTCCACCTTTTAACAATAACTGTAAAATCTGTGTGTTCCCAATATCAGCAACAATGTGCAAAGGGGTTGCACCACCAACACTAATATTTCCCTTGGCACCAGTAGGGATGGGCAACGGTCATGGACAACAAGATGCCGTGAAAGTTTTGTTAGAACACCATGCTAATGTAAGCTTTTATGAAGATGCTTGTTTTACTTAGGTGCTTATTTGCTTTGCAGTTCTGCAGGGAAGGTTCTTTTGAGCATTGTCCTTTCCTGGTTAGGGATATTGTCCTTCACATTTCTCTTTCCTAGATAGATAGGCACGGATTGTGCAGTTTCCTACCTTTATCTTGCAGACTAGGTATCTTGGCTTTAAAGGCTTTCTTGAGCTTGCAAGCCTTCGGTGAAGATAGCAGCAACTCGACTATGTTTGCTGCTACCACTTTCAGGCTTTTAGGCCTCTCCTTGTTCTAGTTTTGTCATATAAACAATAGGACACTCGTTTTATGCAGCATATATTCTCTACAACTCTCTTTTGTGTAGGATTTGTTCACCTTCAGTTTTAATATTTGGTTCACTAATTCTGGTAAAGCGTTCATTGATAATTATATTAGATCAAAGGGTCTTCTTTATCTCACTGAAATATGTGGTGAGATTTGATTATATTATTTCATTGTGTGGTTATTTTTGTTTTGCAGCCAAATGCTGAAAATCCTTTGTTGTCATCTATTGCGGCTGATATTATGATATTTTTCTTCACAAAGATGGAAGAAGCTTAAAGTCTGAATCATCCTTTCCATTTGACAAATATTGGTATGAAAAATATTGTAATTTATGATCATTGCAATACGTCTTTACAATTAGCATCTATATCTAATAAAAAGTAACAATTAATCCTTAAGAAAAAATAATAAGAAGTAACAAAAATTTCTAAGAAGAGTTCTATTTATTAAAGGTAATTGTTTCATATACAGTATATTCCTCCAATTCCACTTTCATATTTGATCGATGAGGCCGGATGTGCTAATGGTGTGGTTGCATGTTAGATGTCCCCAATATACATCATCAACTCTCTATGTGTCCCAAAAAAGATATCTTACATGATAAAAGTGCTGTGCAGAGCACCCAAAAGAAATTTAATTGGATTATAAATAATTAGAAAATTAAATACGTTAATCCTCCAACCAAACCAACCAGAAGGGTCTGATGAGTGCCAATAGATCCTTCTAATTAGCAGTTTTTTGCATACATGCATGCATGCATGCTGCTTAACATGTTCAATCTCTCTTAGATGGTAACTAGTAGCACAATTTAATCAAGAAATCCTTATTAAGCATAACCTTAAGCCGACCTCGATCGATCTTCTTCCTCCTCTCGATCTCCTTTCTCCTTTTTTTTCCTGTAGAATTCTATCTCTCTCTCTCTCTCTCTCTCTCTCTCTCTCTCTCTCTAGAAAGTATAAATAGTTTCCTCTGTACAAGCAAAGCCATCTCACACTTCAATTTCCTTAAACTGCACCACTCACTCATGAACAAGAACAACCTCTTTTTTTCATGTTTTTGCTTTTGCTTTTTAGTCCTCTGTACAAGCAAAGCCATCTGATGATGATTCCACTCTTCAGGAAGACTGGATCACTGAACAAGCCACAGCTTGTGCCCAATGCCTCAATTTGGTCTTCACCTGTTCAGGATTATCACCTACAAATCCACAAGATCAAACTAATATTTTTCAAAACAAACAGTTCGGAGTAAAATACAATAAAAGTTTAAAATCTAAAAAACTAATTCTATGACCATCAATTGTCTACAATATCCATGCATAGTATGGTAAACAATAATATTAAATTCTCATATTTCATATTTTATGAATTGATAGTTCAAAAATATTTTTCTTCAAGAAGCTCAAAGTCTGAATTGCATCCTTCCCATTTGACTAGATAAAGTTCTAAAATATTGTGTATATTTATAAAATAAATAAATAAATGTTCCCTTGTCATACTTTTGTTACGATAGAAAGTCGGCATACCTGGACTGCATATCTTCCATGCATCGGTATCGCTCGTAGGGCTTCCAAACGACAAGGAATGTCCACCCATTGACGACGTAGAATGGCGGGAGCTAGCGCTATTCGGCGTGGACACGGGGCTCAGGGAATACTGGCGGTTGACAGCGAAGTAAAGGTCAAGAGCGGGCAAGGTAGCGCTCAACCTCTGACCTTCCTCCTCATTGAACCCAAACCCTAGCTCAATGCACCCTTTGAGTTCATGCAAGTCCTCGTCGGTCAGATGCATGTCTTCGGAGTCTCTGATCCCGTGCATCCTCCTCTCCTGGCTGAGAATCTGGCGCCGCCGCCTCTCCCAGGCGATGTCCCTAGGCGTCTCGCACATGGACAGCTGCTTGCTCAGGCGCTTCCGGTTCAACATCTTGGGTGGCGCCAGCGGCATGTGCTGGAGCTCCTCGGAGGAGGACGAAAGGGATAGTGATGGCGACGATGACGACATCTTCCGTCGATGTAATTTCTCGTCCTTCATTTTTACGTAACTAAAAATTAATTAAACAAACGATGAGTTTGCTTGATTAACCAAATGCATGCACGTGCGTACGTGGTGGTGTATGGTATTGAATGTACGGTATAAGGTTTATGTATGTGTATAAGTGTGTGTGTTCTTAATACGGAGGTGGTGGTGGTGACAGCGGCAATAGAAGGAAGCCGCCGCACCAACCGAACAAGGTAGGTCCTTCGATCTGAGTGTGGTACGGGGCCGGGTTGGAGGGTTGGTGTGGGGTGGCGGTGTTTTATTTCTTCCCCAAAAAAGATAATCAGAAGGAGAAAAGGATCAGAGGAATTTAGGGTTTCTGAGGTGCATGATCTCTCACCAACCCGACCAGCTCAACACAGATGTTGTGTGAAGGGCTTTAATGGGGACATCGAGGGTGGATGGACCTGCGGTGGCCACGCACATCCGTTGCCATTTCCACCATCCATTTCTAACTGTCACTAACCAAAACCCTCCCTAATTAATTTGTTAATTTTGGAGGGTACATAGCACGTACATATCTTCTCACATTCTGATATCGTGTGCAGGCATGCTCCCTAAATTTATGTACGTTTTGTCCTTGGATTTAGCTGGTGATACTAAAAAAAGAATGATAACATGATCAATGGTTACCTACCTTTGACAACAGTATCATTCTAGAAGTTACAATTTTTTAATATTGTGGATAATTAGGATTTTCCGACCAATTTGCTCATGGAGGACAATTTATTTATTTATTTCATATTCTGTAATTTTCTTTTGATTTATTCACTCTAAAATTTAGAAACACAATAAATAAATAAATGTGCACAAATCACTTCTCTTTACAAACGAGTGCTACTATTTGAACTAATTGTTGACAACCTTTGTATTGCAGGTAATGTGATAAGTAAATGTAGTTTAAATAACAATGAATAATGTAACACATCTGAATAATCTTTTAATTTAAGAATTTGTTAGTAGCACTTCATTAATAATACTCCAAAATAGTCGTTATACACTCCCCCAAAGAGGAGTTGCAACTCACGTAGAGAGCCGTTATTGGCACCAAAAACTATTACCCTCCAATCCCTTTGTATGCATTTTCTCTTTTAAGTGTTTTAATTAAGGAAAAGTTTTGAATGATCTTTTGAAATTAAGGGAGTTATTAGTACTAGTACTCCAAACAGTCATCATACACTCCTCCATACCATTCAAAAAATAAGAGAGAGTAGTGCCAGATGTTTACTGTTCATTGCTAATAAGTTTCTTAATTTAACATTCATATAGAGAGTTGTTATTAGCACGAAACAAAAATTATTATCCTACACTCCTTTGTGTGCATTTTCTCTCGTGTTTTATTAAAGAGAAGTTTCAAATGAAGTTTTGGAAGTGTCAATAACATCTAACTTATTATAATATCTTTAAAGTACTACCGTAATTACCGACATCCAAATTCTACTTTGTGATAAGAAGTCATGAGTTCGAATCTTATAAACAACACTTAGTTGATAAAAAAGTATAATCTTTTCCCAAATTCAACTTTTATAGTCCTTACGTAATACCATCTTTTTAAAATGGTTGAAAGCATGCTTTCTACAATTAGCGTTTATTGCAAGAAGCACTTTAAATGCTTTTGAAATCCAAAAATATTCTCTCTAAAACACTTTCAATCATTTTAAAAGTATCTTTCACACCAGCCCTTAGTCATTGGGCTAAAAATCTCACTGCAAAGAGACCTAAAAGCTTGGGCAATGCTCCTGTTCTACATTGCAGGAGGTCGTTAGAGTAGTTTCTCCAGCTTTTGGGGTACGTTCATATGGAAATCAATATACTGATTGAAGTCAGCTCATAAGTCCATGAAATCAACGGTGGATTCCTTCCTTCAGATTTCATTGGTTCCACAAAACATTTTTCCAAAATTATGAAACAAAAACATTATAAAGAAATTGCTAAATTTAGCATGTTCTTTTACTACAAACAGAAACTTCAGACGTTGTTACGACCAACCAAAACCTGTACAATCTTCGATTTTTGCTCCGAACCATTGGTTTCCGACTACATTCCCGTCTGTCAAACAACAACGGACGTCTCAGAAATGGAAATCGAAACGAACTAAGCAAACAAAAGAACCCACATTTTACAAAAAATAGAAGAGTACCAAATAATCAACCCTCTGCCTATGTCTTCGTCTTGCCTGGTCTAGTCCTTGAGGTCCAGGTAAGACTGCTAACCGTTTTTGCGTTTGGTTAGGTATGGCTTAGGTTAACACCATCATCCATAGAAGAAGAATACAAAGAAAAAACCAGAGACCAAAGAAACCCTTGTCGTTTCTCCGGGCGTACAGGAGAACTTCTTGTACTTCTTCATTGATCAGAGTCCTCCGTTTTCCTGTACGCCGTTGACAGAGCTTTCGGTCTCTGTCTCTCTTTTCTTTTTCGTTTTCATTTTTTATTAGCTAGCAATGTACATCAAAACCCCGATTCTTCTCTTTCTCGCCTTTGCATCCGTGCTCTTGAACGGCCTCAATGCTGCAAACTCGGGCTCAGATCCGCTGATCCTTGGCTGCGGCTATGAAAATGAGGCCAAAGATGCAGATGGGAGGAAATGGCAACCAGACACGAAGTACCTTGCCGATTCATCAAAGACAACCTCGGCACAAGCGCAGTACCAGGACCCTGAGCTTCTTTCCGAGGTTCCATACATGAAAGCCAGGATTTTCACCGCGAATGCCACATACAAGTTGCCTGTGAAACCGAAGCAGCGGTACATGCTTAGACTTTATTTCTATCCGGCTGTGTACGGCAGCAACAACGCTGAGGGGTCCTATTTTTCGGTCGTCGCCAATGGAATCACTCTCTTGCAAAACTTTAGCGCTTCAATCACTTGCAAGGCCCTTACACAAGCTTATATCATGAGAGAGTATCTGCTGGCACCCCTCAACAAGGATTCTCTAGAGGTCACCTTTTCGCCTTCCTCGGGGTTTGCATTTGTGAATGGCATTGAGCTGATTGGAACGCCTGACATGTTCGGCGACGCTGCAATAGTCGGGTCTTCGGACCAGACTTTTGACGGCAAGAGGTCAAATTTGCAGACCATGTTTAGAGTGAATATTGGGGGGCAGTTTATTTCCCCAACCAATGACTCCGGCGACCTAACAAGGACATGGTACGATGACTTTGCTTATGTATATGGTGCGCAACTTGGGGTCACCAATGAAGCCGCCAAGGATGTAAAAATCAACTACAAAAATATGCCACCATACATTGCTCCCGTTGATATCTACAGGACCTCGAGATCAATGGGTGAGAACAAGGATGTCAACCTCGGTTACAACCTCACATGGGTGTTCAACCAAGTTGATGCCAAATTCATGTACCTTGTGAGGTTACACTTCTGTGACTTTTACCTCACCAAAACCAATCAAATGGTGTTCACAATCTACATTAATAATCTAACCGCCGAGGCTGGAGCAGATGTGATCGGATGGACAGGAGGAAAGGGGGTGACTACATACAGAGATTATGTGGTAGCGGCCGATGAGGATTTTAACGGTGATCTTTGGCTAGCTTTGCATCCTTTAACGAAATCAAGTCCGGAGTTCTATGATTCGCTCCTCAATGGGGTGGAGATATTCAAGCTCGAACAAGGTAAAAACTTGGCAGGCCTTAATCCCAAGATTTCCGACATGTTGGCAAAGGATATTGAGGAAAAGCAGAGAAGCTTTCAAAGTCAGCAGCAACAGGAAGGAAGCGGAACCAACAAAGCTCACGTGATTGGTGGAGCTGCTGGAGGAGCTGCAGCCTTCGGCATAGTTGCTGCATTGTGCATTGCTGTGTACCAACGAAAGAAAAAAGCCCTGGGAAGCGATACACACACCTCTAGCTGGCTGCCAATCTACGGCAATTCCCATACCAGTGGCACCAAATCCACAACCTCAGGCAAGAGCAATGGTAGCGCCCACCTTTCGTCAGCTGCTCAAGGCCGTTGTAGGCGTTTCACCTTCCCTGAGATGAAACATGCTACTAAGAATTTCGACGAGTCCAATGTCATTGGTGTTGGAGGATTCGGAAAGGTGTACAAGGGTGTCATCGATGGAGGAACCAAAGTGGCTATCAAGAGATCCAACCCACAATCAGAGCAAGGAGTTCACGAATTCCAGACCGAAATTGAGATGCTTTCAGAGCTGAGGCATAAACACTTGGTCTCTCTGATTGGCTTCTGTGAAGAAGATAATGAAATGTGTTTGGTTTATGACTACATGTCACGCGGCACTCTACGAGAGCATCTGTACAAGGGCAACAAATCTCAAGGTCAACTGTCATGGAAGAAAAGGCTGGAGATCTGTATTGGAGCAGCAAAGGGACTTCATTACCTTCACACCGGGGCTAGGTGGACCATCATCCACAGGGATGTCAAGACGACAAACATTCTCTTGGACGAGAATTGGGAGGCCAAGGTTTCTGATTTCGGGCTCTCGAAGACTGGTCCCAACATGGATCAAGGCCATGTTAGCACAGTGGTGAAGGGTAGCTTCGGTTACTTGGACCCCGAATACTTCAGGAGGCAGCAACTGACAGAAAAATCGGATGTCTACTCATTCGGAGTTGTCCTCTTTGAGGCATTGTTCGCAAGGCCAGCTCTCAACCCTAGCCTGTCGAAGGAACAGGTCAGTCTAGCAGATTGGGCTCTTCATTGCCAAAGAAAAGGAACTGTGGAGGAAAACATTGATCCTCACCTCAAGGGGAAAGTCAACATGGAAAGCGTCAAAAAATTCGCAGACACAGCTGAGAAGTGCTTGTCCGACTCAGGACTCGACCGCCCCACTTTGAACGACATTTTGTGGAACCTTGAGTTTGCACTCCAGTTGCAGGACGACACAGATGGCTCGAGTCACTCCTCAAGACGCCAAAGAAGTGACTCTGACGACCCCCATCTGAGAAACCAGAACATGATGGCAGTACACTACAGCAACCTGAGCCTCGGAAGCGACAGTGATTTGGGAGAAGAAACCAACAACAACAACACCACCACCACCACCACCACAAATGAGAACACCGACGACACCAGCGCAATCTTCTCACAGATTGTCAATCCAAAAGGTCGATAAACGTAATGCTCTTAATTCATGATTTGCTGTAAGAGAAAGCAATATGGGATCAGACCAACTCACAACATTTATTGATTTCGTTGTATGTAGTGCTTTATCTACTTTTTGTTCCTATATATGATTCTATAGCAATCTGTACGCTACACAAACAAGTTCATGCAGAAGTCGAGTTTGTTCTTCCCGGTGAGCTATATGATAAAGTTATAATTTGTATATTAGTCTCTCTTCTAGTATATAAATCTTATATACACGATATATTACCAACTGTAAATTGTGGAAATCGGAAAGAACATAGAAGGAATCATTTTGTTAGATTCTTCTTGTTTTTTCCTCTCTACTTTGTTTCAATGAGTAAGAATCGTTCAGATGTTTTACACTTTCCCGTCTACTTTGTTAAACCCCACCCCTAAATTAATGTAAATTTCATAACTTCCCCAAAGGTTTGCTGATTTTTACATTTTGGTCCCTTATCCGATTTTAATATGGACCCTTTATCTGAATTCTCTTTCTCCCTTGCGCTGCCACGTGGCTGCCCCCCTAACTCATCACTATCTCTCTCTCTTTCCTCGATCTCTCTTTTCTCTCTCTCTCACTTTCACTTCTCTTTCTCAACTTTTTCTATCTTTCTCGCACTCACTCTCCCCCATCCACCCAGGCACACTCAAGCCATCCCGACGACAGCCGCCACCATCACCTTCGTGCTCTCCTTCCTTCACTTCTCCTCGTCACTGCAAGCTCCGGGACGCTCAAATCCACCCAAAACCTCCTGCTAATCGCGAGGACACCAAACCCAGATTCCAGCCACTACCGGTTGTTCCACAGCGAACCCAAGGTACCATCTTACTCCTCTCACCTCCCTCTTTAATTTGACACCTAGATCGGAGTCTAGGGTTTGGTTCTACCGTCGATCGGAGCTAGGGAAGCTCCAGCGCCTTTTGTTTCCGTTGAGCCTAGGGCGTTGGGCTGGTTCATTCTAACCTATTCAGACCAAGGGCCATTTGGGCCGTTTTAGGACTCGGGCTTAGGCCCGTTAGAAACCCAACCCAACCCTTTTATTTATTTATTATTTTATTTAGTAAGTTCTAAAACCCAAAGGCCCTTGGGCTAATTCCTTTAGGGCCTTAGGCCCATTCACCTTTTTACCCAAAAACTCAGGCCATTCGGGCCATGTGAACCTGGGCCCAAGCCCAAAGACCCATAAGCCCAAAAACCCAAAAACCTTAAGCCCAACCCGTGACCCAGATCCAACCTTAAATCGGTCTGACCATAACTCATTGACCGTTGACTTTGACCTGACCCGAACTCGTTGACCGTTGACTTCCTTTTAACGTTGACCGTTGACTGGTCATCGGTCAACATTGATTTTTTCGGGTTTTCATCCGGAACCCCTCCTAGGCTAATTTTGACGTCCTTGATCCATTTCTGATGTCCATTTTCCTAAATTAAATCGTTTGAGTATAGTTTTATTAATTGTACCCATTTATGTGTTTAGGTGCAATTACTAGCGACGTTTCCATTATTCCTATTTCGTACGGCTCTACTTCGACGAAGTATATATGAGTGGACCCCTTCTAAAATGCATGTTTTAATAGTAGAAATGCATACATGAAAAGCATGATTTACATAATACGTTTTGTGAACGTTTTATGAGAAATTGATTATCATGATATACTAAGCTTATTTCGGAATACCATATTTTCTATCAAACCCATGTTCTTTGTAGGTTATCTGATGGATGATGATATACTATTTAGAACATGTTTTCACACACTTCTTTATAGTATAGATGATGGATGACTTTATACTATGAAGATGTCTTTGAACTATATATGAGATTTGTTTTATGAGATATTTTATGGTATGCTAGGGTTTTCGGAAAACCTATCACTTATTATGCTATTAGTTTTCATAAAACTTTGGGGGTTAGTATGTTCATTAACAGTTTCAGTATTATACATACATATATATATATATATATATATCAACTTGGTCCACTCATGTTTGTTTTGCGCCCCCTCAGGACATAGGAACGAGAACTACGATCCAACGTACGAGGCATTCCCCTACCAGTGACATCGTGTTATCCCCTCTGCTTGATCACTCGTGTAATAACACCTTCCGTTGTAATCTAATTTAGAATATGCTCTGATCATGCCATGCATTATCATTGTGAATTCATTGTTGAAATATTATTTTTGTCACATTCTTTTATCTTGCTACAAATTAGGTGCAAGTCCTCAGCATTTGCATTCATAAATGGCTTGCGTCACCTTCGGGTGTCGGCCAGCACGTGACCATCTTGATATCCCTCCGGACATCAGAATCGGGACGTGTCATACTTTCTCGAGAAACAAACAAAGATTTCTGAGTTTCATACATTGTGAGCCTGATTATATTTTCTAAACCCTAAACCCCAATCCAAAAAACTAGAATGTAGCATAAAAAGATGGAAATTTTACAAACGGCAGAGCTGGCCACTGATCTAACACCAATACTACCCCCAACGTCGTTGTAGATCCGTTTCGCTATTTGGCTGCAACGTCTTGCATCGATCCTGTAGAAAAAAAAATTTGGAAAATATGTCAAGGCTGTGAATTTGATGCGCATGCTTGTGCTTGCTTGCTATAGCTCAAGCTGATATTGATGACTCTCACCATCGCAAATATGCATTCCAAACTTAAATCCGCAAGTAGATACGTGTCTTAGTTGTGTAAACTATTTGTGATTGTTTTGCTCGGCTTTGTTGATACATCGCGCTACGCCGAAGGCTTTGCGAATTCTTGTTGTGAGACCTACTCGAAGATTAAAATTAATCTTATGAATTAAATGGGTATAATTTGGCTGCAACGTCTTACATGAATGCTTCAGATAATAGATTGGAAAGCATGCCATAATTCGCAGTAGCATTAGTTGCAAATAAACGTACTTCGCAAGCTATTTGATTGAATTCCTACTTTGATTGCAGGTATAACATCAGAAAAATGAGACATAACATAGTTCTTTCATGATTTTACTTAACTCCCCGTGTATTTAAGGGGAGGAAGATAAATGTCTTGTAGAAAACAGAAACAAAAACACTTGAATCAGCACAGAGTTAGCAATTCTAAGTTTAAAATGACGATTTTGGATCTGTTGCCACGGTTTTATAGTTTTAGTAACGACTTTTTGACTTTTAGTGACTATTTGAGTATTTAAAAAACCGGAAAATGTCTTTTACGACGATATAAATTGTCACTAGTTGTGGCAAAAGAATGTTTTTGCGGCGGTCAAAAAGATCGCCGCTAAAAGTCCTGCAGAAATTAAAATCTTCCTGTCTGCCCTCTTTGGTAAATATTTTGTTGTTTGGACCAAACCATTGAGGTGGTGGTTGTCGTCCAATAACCTAACTTTAGGTGCCTCTTTGAAGGCTCCATCTAAGGCTACAATATTAAGCCTTACTGGTCATTTGGCTTCCAAATTAGTTATCGTACTTTCAAAGTTTTATTACAACCATTTTAAACGAAATTGCATTACGATGACTTGATCGATCCAAATGATTCGAAATGCACTGCTATGCCTGGACGATTGGGACTCAATAAACTGGACATTGATCTGCAACGGTGACGCGTTGAAACCTGCAAATTCACCCAAGTTCCATCAAGGATCTCTACAAAGCAAACCGAAACTCACAAATCAACTTCTAATAACAGCTTCTCCTTTTCCCAATCTACGTAAAAAATACGTGACCAAATATCTTCACCAAAAAAAACATATATTCTCATTTTCCCAAACTACGTAAAAGAAAATATCTTCGCCAAAAAAAAAAAACTACGTAAAGAATACAAGGACATTGAGAAAATATGTAAAAAAATTCCAGGACATTAGGAAAATCACTGCAAAAACCAACAAAATGAAAATCGAACAAAGACGTATATCATAAAACATCTCCGATCAAAACCAATTAGAATTTATTTTCAGTTTTGCATTCTCAAAGGACTAGGGTCAAAAACCCAGAAAAGCATGTAACCAGTTTACAACTAACTCCACAGAAAGTAGACCAGGTCAAGATCTAAGACTCGGTTCAGAGAATCGATACAGAACTTAGTAGACTATACTCCCCAGAAAGCAATCTACACGAGGCGAAAAAGAAAAAAAAAAAAAAAAAAAGGGTACTGCTTAACTGCTCAGGAAAAAAAAACCAAACTACAACTAATAAGAAACAGAAACTAAATCCTTAACTCCCAAATAAACATAATTAAGCAAGAGAATATTGCACAAATACAAGGAATTTAAATTCACAAATAGCAGGAAACGGAAATGACATGAGTCAGTTGTAACTCACCTACTCTGATTCACACAAAGTAGGAGTCTAGGACAGATGAGCACCCGAGGGTACCAGAACACAAAGTGAATAGAGCCCCAAAAGCTATAAACAAGACATGGCACATCATATTCGACTGATTTCCTGACTATGCTAAATACAACCAAACAGAATGAAGAAATACGCACTTCCAAACAATGAGATGCAAATTCGGAGTCTTGGACTCAAAATTTACGTTTAAGTCCTGAATAAAAAATGGGTGAAATGAAGCTCTTTTGCCTCATAAGAACCAACCAAAAACAGAGAAAAAGCCTCTGGAATGTAAAGGCTTAACCATCTGCAGGACTTAAAACAGACGCCAAACACAGGTCACCAGGACACTGCAAAAATTCATGTTTTTCTAGTTGCAAATACGAGTGCTTGTGTTATTTTATGATATACTTTTTCTACAGCGCTCACGCATGCTGATACATTGATGCAAAAATCTTTCGCCTCAGACTAGTGACACAGAACCGAGCGGAATGGCGTTCTAGGATTCATATAGCCGAGCCCACTTAGTGAGAAAAGGCTTTGTTGTTGTTGTTGTAGACTAGTGAACTAAAGAAACCATATACACACAAAGTTCATGAAAATCGAACCAAAAAAAAGACAAATGAATGAGATATCAGTCCAAATTATTCGAGAAGGAATAACTTGTTGGTTTCATCAAACACTTTAAAACTCCAGGACAAGTGAATAATTTCGTGTAGTACTTTCGGACAAAATTGAAACCGGTGATCCACCCTGGTGGATTCGGCCTTCCACTTCAACCCATTGCATCCAGCGTTTCAAACCCTCCTCTCTGCCCATAGTTTAGAATATAGTGCAGATTATCCCATCATCTGTAACCCAAAAAAAAATTTATGACCCTCCCTTGTTGTATCCTACTATATTTCGGAGCAAAAACACAGATAAATTCCATTAAATCATCTAATTAGCCATTCATCTAATTCTTATGAAGAATCCCCATCCAGCACGAACTGACTTCCAAGAAATACATACAAATGCATTTGCAATCAATCCAAATTGAATTTAATTAGCCATTTGTTTAACTAAACTGAATTAAATAACCAAATAATATAGCAATCCAAATGTCACAAAATATGCTAATAAGGATTACGTTTCAGGGTTTTACCAGGACTTTTCCTGGCGATTGAGGAAGTATTTAATCGCTTCCACGCCATGAATCGTTGTAATCCATGCGAAAGAGGGTCGTCGTTGTTTTGATGTCTCTGAAACGGTCCGGCCACGATCGCAAGGAACGTTGCACGTCGTCCTTTTGGTCGTCAAAGTTCTGGAGTGGAGAGGAAAAGGAAGGAGAAGGAGAAGTCGGGTTTTCTTGTGGCCCGACGGACGACGGTATTCCCTTTTGAGCCCATTTCACGTTTACACTTTGCACTTCGGCCCACTATTTTAAATCACTTTCATTTTCTTTTTAATTTTTTTTTCTTTTTCTTTTATAGTAAAACCTTTATATAGTCACGGTTACTTAGTTAAAACATATTATTTTTGACTTGGTAGTGGAGCATACAAATTTTCAAGATTAAAAAATAAACAAAATAAAAGAGGGGTCAAAAAAAAAAATTGACCAAAAAGTATTGACTAGAAAAGTAATGGAATCGTTATTAGCACTCAAAATATTTGATTGTGCACTTCAAAATTTCTATATTTCGATATGTGAGTGACTAATGTCAAGTTGTGTGTGCTTTAGTTAAACAAGAAGTGGAAGGAGATAATCCTAAGAATGACAGTAAGAAAATACTAAATTTTCATTCCAAAAGGCTATAAACATGTTTGAGAAGCTAAACCATCAACTTTAAAAAAATAAAGCATTATCCAAGATAACTTAGAGAAATATTTTAGTTCATCTTAAACTTTTATTTGTGATTTCAAATATTTTTGTACTTCTTGACAATTATTAACATGTAGAGACACGTTTCCTTAAAACGGGACCTCGAAAAATTATAACTTATTACAGTGTAAAGTTTATTTCTATATGTAACTGGCCCAAATTGGGACCATAATTTTTTATGACCATAAGGAGGTTATTGCTTTATAAATAATATTATTGATAGGTTTTATTGTATTTTGATACAAGCTATGTAGTAAGAGAGTGAAAAACGATTTCAAGTCCTCAAAATGAAGATGGAAATGGCGGAGCTACGTAGGAACTTGGGTGATCTCGACTAAAAACAGTGACGGAGCTATGCAGAACGGTGGTCTCGAGCCCCTTGTGGGTTGAATAACTAGTATTAGGGTCTAGTGATACTCTTCTTTTATTAGTTAGAGGTCTAAAATTAGCTCACATGGATGATGATAACGTATTATATTTATGTTGAGTTTGATACTTAATGAATGACTCATTGTGTGGCCTAACCCAATTCCTCATCAATCTCCTTACAATATAATTTCCTCACTTTGTCGCCTAGACAAATATTCTAGACTCACTGGACTCGGTACTAATTTCGTTCCATATAAGAGCTGATCTAAGCAGATAGCCGCCCATAATGTCTCTCCAATGGATGAAAGGATGAGAAGGACCTCGAAAAGGGACTGTCCTTTCCCTTCTAAAGCTCATATAGTGGAGACTGGAGAGAGATATTTCGCAGAGGCTTACACATCATGCATATATAAAACCCCTTTATTATTTCAAGAATAATACAAAGGGAAATCCAGAAAGTCAGCCTAGTCTTTTCTAATTTGAACGGAGCATATTAACAACACGAAGATGACCACCACAGCATGTAATATATGTAGATACATATACATACATACATATATATATATACATACATACATACATATATATATATATATATATCAGTGTTTTAAAATACTCGCCTCGGGGCCCTCCTAGGTGGCCTCAGAGGCTGGACGGGTGACTTGTTGCCTCTGTTTTGTGGGAGTAGGCGAAAAACTAGCCTAACTTCGTCGGGGGCGAGCATTGGATTGGGCGTCAGTTTTGTATAAAAGTTGCGGAAATATGAAAAATATTTGGTTCAAATCTAGGTTAACTTATTGGCTTTTTTTTCTCTTTTTTTTTTTTCACTTTTCTAACAGCTGTTACAGCATATTCTTTAAGTATATTCTTTCTTTTTAAGTTTTTTTAAGTTTTTTTAATTATATTATTTGATAGGTATTAAAAAAACTAAAAGATAAGCAGAAAGATAATGTTTAATATACCTAAAAATCTCAAAAGACATGTATACATTTTATCATTATATATATAATTATATATCAAAAAAGTTAGGTTATGTGAGGCTTCACCACAAGCTTGAAGGGCTTTTGCCTAAGCAGGGCTATCCATGAAACGCCTCGCTTATGCCTTCGTTTTTTAATACATTGATACATACATACATACATACATATATATATATATATATATGGAATAAAAGGAGAAAAGGTAGAGGTTATTTATGATACATGAGCTAATTTGTTATTTCAACTATCTTACAAGACAGAGACTTGATTAAGCGGCTGCAGTTAAAGGAGAGTGGTGAGGAGAAGAAATTCGGCGAGGGTGTGGCTGCGGTCGGTTTCACGTTGAACCCCTTGATTCTTTTCAATATCTTCTTCTTCAGCATCCCAAGGGAAATGAGCATACGAAGCCAGGACATAACTGCAAAATGAGAGGACTTGATTCACTAGTTTTAACAATAATTAATCAACCACTAATAAGAAAATCCATGACCAAGAAACTACAGATACCAAGATCTCCTGGAAATATTTCATTACAAGTCAAAACATCTAACAACTAACTGATTACTTCTTCCATGTATAGATCTACCACTCGAACACGAAGCACATGCATGGTTCTCGGTGGTGTTTTCATCAAGAAATATCTATCTATTAAGTTGCCAGGGATCCCACCAGCGGCCGCCGCCATGATTGCCTAAGACTCGAGCTGGAAGGGCTCGAACAACCGAAAACAGAAAGATCACCGCTGATCATTCGCAGTGTGTACATAATTTGGCTGCAACGCCTTGCATGCATGCTTCAGATAATAGATTGGAAAATATGTCATAATTCCCAGTAGCATTAGTTGCAAATAAACATATTTGACACACTATTTCGTTACTTTCTATTACGATTGCAAATATAACATCAGGAAAAAGAGGCATAAATGCTTCTTTCATGGTTTTACTAAATTGCCTGTAGAATTTAAGGGGAAGAAGATAAATGTCTAGCAGAAAACAGAAGGAAAAACACTTGAATCGGCAAAAAGTTGGCAACTCCAAATTTAAAATGACGATTTTCATCTATTGCGGCGGTTTGTTAGTTTTAGCGACGACTTTCTGACCTTTCTTGACCATTTTAATATCTTCAAAATGTAAAATTCCTTTTACGACGACAAAAATTGTCGCTGGCCGTGGGTAAATCTGTTTTTTGAGGCGATTAAGAAAGTCGCCGCTAAATGTCGTTCAAAAATTAAAATTTCCCTCATCTCCCCACTTACGTAACATTTTTGTTGTTTGGACCGAACCATTCAGGTGATGGTTCTCGTCCAATAACCTAATTTTAGGAAACTCATTGACGGTAAGGCTACAATATTAAGCCTTACTGGTGATTTGGCTTCTACAGTTATCGTATACTAGTTTTACAACAAACATTTTAAACGAAATTGTGTTGCGATAACTTGATCAATTCAGATGATGCAAAATGGGATACACTGATCTGGACATTGATCTGCGACGGTGATACTTCGTGAAGCCTGCAAATTCACCCATCCAAAGTTCCATTAAGCATCTCTCCAATTCAAACCTAAACTCACATCAACTTTTACAAAAACAAAATAACAGCTTTTCCCTTCCAAAACTAACACTTAATCGGAAAGAAACTACGCAAAAAAATTCCGGGAAATTAATATCTCCGATCAAAACCTGTTAGAATTTATTTTCCGGTTAGCATTTTCAAAGGACCAGGGTTCCAAACCCAGATAAGCATGTAACCTGTCACATCTCGACCCGGGACGGATCACTTCCCGGGCCCGCTCCACCACCGTAGCACGATATTGTCCACTTTGGGTTTACCATTCCCTCACGGTTTTGTTTTTTGGAACTCACGAGCAACTTCCCAGTGGGTCACCCATCATGGGATTGCTTTAGCCCCCTTCTCGCTTAACTTCAGAGTTCCTACGGAACCTGAAGTCAATGAGCTCCCGAAAGGCCTCGTGCTAGGTAAGGATGAGAATATACATATAAGGATCACTCCCCTAGGCGATGTGGGATGTCACAATCCACCCCCCTTAGGGGCCCAACGTCCTCATCGGCACACACGCAGCCAGCGTTAGGCTCTGATACCAAATTGTCACATCCCGGCCCGGGGCGGATCACTTCCCAGGCCCGTTCATTGTCCGCTTTGGACTTACCATTCCCTCATGGTTTTGTTTTTGGGAACTCACGAGCAACTTCCCAATAGGTCACCCATCATGGGATTGCTTTAGCCCCCTTCTCGCTTAACTTCGGAGTTCCTACGGAACCCGAAGCCAGTGAGCTCCCAAAAAGCCTCGTGCTAGGTAAGGATGGGAATATACATATAAGGATCATTCCCCTGAGCGATGTGCGATGTCACATAACCAGTTCCCAACTAGATCCACAGGACGTAAACTATACCCGCACGAAGGAAGGGGGTGGGGGAGTTACTGCATAACTTCTCCAACGACAGCCAAAATGAAACTTAGGAACCAAAATTCAAGCCATAACTCACGAATAAACAAAAAAATATTGCAAACAAATTTTGAGAAAAGAAGTTATCGTATAAATACTAGCGATAAAACTTACACATAGCAGGAACATAATAGACCAGAGCCAATTGTAACTCACTTACTCTGTTTCACACAAAGCACTAGGGAGTCTGGGATACAAGAACATCAGAGGGCACCAAAATACCAAAGTGAATAGGCACCTGCAAACAATGAGATTGCAAACTCAGACGAAAATGGACGTTTAAGTTGTAAATAAAACACGGGTGACATGAAGCTCATTTGCCTCATACGAACCAACCAAAAACAGAAAGAAAAAGCTCGTGAACTAGGCTCAAACATCCGCAGAACTTAAAACAGATGGCAAATACGGGTCGCCAGGACATTGTAGAATTCATGTTTTGCTAGTTGCAAATACCAGTGCTTGTGTCATTTTATGATGTACTTTTTTAACAGCATTCGTGCTGATACATTGATACGAAATAATTCGCCTCAGATCGACTAGTGAACAAAAGAAACCATAGAGACGCGAAAACATGTAAATCCAATAACAAAGTAAATGAGATACCAACCTTCAAACTATTCGATAAAACGCTTTGAAACTCCATTAACATGTGAATATTTTCGTGTACTACTTATCAACGAAATTGAAGAATTATGAGGTATCAAAACTTCAATTTCCCAATACTACATAGGGACCAACATTTCAGTTCCTAGTATTTCAGTTCTAATTTGTTACACGACGGGACCATCTGGGTCCCTGAATGGATCCGCCTCTCCCTACAGCAACTCAATACTATGGTAATAGTAAAGTAGTATTCTTTTTCACTCGTAAGTTGTAGTTATTATTTTCTAATCTTGTAAAAAGAGAGTTCGATAGTAATTTATTTTTTCGACAAAAGCAAAAAACAGTACACAGATAAATTCCATTAAATTATTATTTGCTTCTGATATATATCCCTATCCAACATGAACTGACTTCCAAGAAATACGTACAGTTGCATTCGCAATCAATTCAAACTGAATTTAATTAGCCATGTGTTTAACAAAATTGAATTAAATTCCCAATAATTAAGCAATCCAAATTTCACAAAACATTGCCAATAAGGATTACCGTTTAGGGTTTTACCAGGATTTTCCCATGTGATTAACGAAAGATTAAATCGCTTCTACGCCGTGAATCGTTGTAATCCATGCGATCAAGCTTCGTCGTTGTTTTGATTCCTCTGAACCGGTTCGGCCACGATCGCAGGGGTTCCGTTGCGCGTCGTCGTTTTGGTCGCGGGGGAAAAGAATGAGAAGGAGAAGACGGGTTTCCTTGTCGCCCGACGGACGATGGTATCCGCCATGAGCCCATTTCATGTTTACACTTTTGACTCACATTTTTTTTTTGAAATATTTTTGCTCAGCACGGGTGGTGATGAAATTTATCATCCTATTTATTACTGTTAAATAAATTTAAATATTGCGATCAGTCTAATGTATAGACATAAATCTTAAAATTTAAACTCATATAATGGGCTCATCACCCTATTTATCACTGTTAGATGATTTTAAATATCGTAATCTGTGTACTGGATAGATATAAATTTCAAATTTTAAACTTGTTCTACGGGCTCAACACCCTATTTGTCATGATTTTAAATATCGCAATTTGTGTAGTGTATAGATAAAAATCTCAAAATTTAAACTCATTCAATGATGATAAAAGTGGTGAGCATTACTACTTAAAAATGGTGAACAAAAATGCACTTTTTTTTTAGTAAAATCGATATTCTACGCTAATGTATACTTAGAAAAAGAGGACAGTTTGAATTCAAGACGCACTAGACCCATTATTCCATGTCAATTTTTTTTATACTAGCGATAGGAAGAGAGAGAAAATCGAATTCAGGTCCTTAAATGCAAATGCAAAATAACAAAACTATGTTGGAACCGGTGTGGTCCTAGCTAAGAACAGTTGTGGTGCCATGTTGGAATTAGGCTAGTTTCATTAATGACGAATTCGATACCAATTTATTTTCACATCCCTTTATCGTATGGGCAGCTCAATTATTGCTTATTTGCCCCATTAATCATATTTTATTTTATAATTTATACATGCAACTTTTGATTATACCCCACTAATACAAGATTATAAACTTGCTTTTCATTTTGAAAGACTTCCTACGAGAATTATTATAAATAAATTAACCCATCATATCAGAGATTAGTGCAAGATGACCTAATTCTATCTCTGCTAATGTCATTTCAAAATCATCTACTATATATCCACCAAAAAATTCCAAAAGGTGTGTGACTTTTGGATCACCAATAATTTACTAGGCCAGTTTTCATTTGCCTAACACCTACATTATGCATTTCACTTGTCCATTTGATTAACAACTACTATTTTACTAAGGGAGATATTTTTCAGTATGTCGAGAGCACACCCCAGTATACCAACTATTATATTGAGGATTCCAAGTGAAAGAAACTCATTAACTATGCAATTAATCAATGGTAGTGCTATCCACACACATGTTTTACCTCCTACACGCTTCTTGTTAATTTCTGTCTTTTGATACTCTTCATTTCATTCAATCCGACAACAAAAAATTGAGAGGTGTATGTGTGTGTGAAAGGTAAAAAAAAAAAAGTGTAAATAGCACCACCACTAATCAATTAATCAATTTACTAGATCTTACTTGAACAATAACCACAAGTTGATCACAAGATCATTACCTAACCCTATTGAATTTCCAACATTTGCCACTACCTTAAGCACTAAACTGTCACCTCAAATTTTATCAATTAGATAACTGAAAAATGCGTTGGTCTGACAAAACTTAGTTGTTGAAATAATCACTTTTCATAATTTTGTTGATATGCTGTTAATATTTGATCAATAATGTCTTCAAATTTGTCCCCAAAAAAATGTCCTCAAAATATGATATCCTTGTAAATTTCTCATTTCAATTCATTGAAAATTAGTTAAAACTTGAAAAAAAAAAACGTGGCAAAAAAAAGGCCAAAGACTACAAGGAGAAATTCTTTGGATCGATTGGTGGTGTTACTTTCACATGTGCAAATGGATAGAGAAAAGCTTGTGTAAGGGCATTCTAATTATGTCGACTCATTTGTGGGAAGTTATCTGGTTTGACTTAAATTTCACTATAATTTCATTTACTGTGAGAGTTGCTTTCGCCAGACATTCTTATCGAAGTTTCGTCTCCTACAGTGATCCCGACCAAATAACTTGAGTCTTCTTAGTGTAGAGAGATTTTCTCTTGCAACCCGATCAATTAATGATTCTCGTGCGTTTAAAACGTGAATTACCCGTCTAATAAAAACTTTGTCACGTAATGAAATAGTTGCAAGACATAATCATGTAAGCGAGTACGGCAGCCAAACGATGAAGGGTCCTATGCACCACATTGTCGCAAAATGAATCATATGCCGCCACGTCTATCGACGTCGCTGCATGCCTTACAGTCTGTAACGGCTATGGTAGATAGTGCAGCAAGCTAGACAGATCAGATAGGGCATCTGTACTCGCTCAATAAAGCATGGATAGCAGTACTCGGTACTGTACTTTTGGTAAATTTTCTAAGCCACAGTAAACCCAAAACTGTAAAAACTCGAGGTCATGTACCAGGTCGTCTGATAATTATTTCGTTTTTAGTTGGAAAGCTTCCTCCGAAAACTAAAACCCCCAACCTTTTCTCTTTCTTGGGTACTTCTCAATCTGGTTTTGGCAAGGTTTTTAGAATTTAGAGGGAGAGAGAGAGAGAGAGAGAGGGGGAGAGGGAGAGAGAGAGAGAGAGAGAGAGAGAATGGAGGAGGTTGAGGCAGCTAACAAAGCAGCAGTTGAGAGCTGCCACAGAGTTCTGAATCTCTTGTGGCAACCAAAACCATGTAAGCTTTTGCAGGCGGAGACTGAGGTGGCAGTGTTCAAGTTCAAGAGAGTTCTCTCTCTCCTCAGCCATGGAAGAGGAAGAGTGAGAAAGTTGAAGAAAAACTTAAATCCACTACCTCTCCCTCACAATATCTTCTTAGATGCCCCTAATTATTCAGATACTTCACCAAAACCCCTCCAGTTCTCCCCTCCTACTTTCCCTAAAACCCCTCACAAAGAAAAAGTTTTTCTTGGAAGCCCAGTTCCCAAAACAAAAACTTTGCAACAGCACCAGGAAGAGAGAACAAAATTACAGTTTCACCCCCAGCGGGTGAAATATAGGGATGAAATGGTGTTCTCTGGGAGAAACAGTGGCATCAACCTTGCGTTTGATAGGTCTAGCTCTAGCTGCAAAACCTCCACGACGTCGGCCAGATCGTTCATGTCATGTTTGAGCATAGGCGGCTGTGCCGCCACCACCGGCAGAGATTCCTTTCGGTTAATAGGTGGTGTGCCTTGGGTTTCCGGTCAGATTTCCCAGCAGCAAAGGAGGTGCTTTGATGTGGTGGAAAATGGGAGTGCGGAATGTGGCAGCAGTGGCAAATGCCACTTTCCAAATAAGAGGCGAGTTTTGATTATGAGATATTCTACTTTAAATTAATCTAAATTGCAAGTTAAGGATTATAACTCGAGTGCACTCACGTTTACAGGTCTACACTATTTGATTAGTAAGATTAATGTTGTTTTGCTAACAGGAAACTGAAGGAGAAAAGATCTTTTAAGGTCCCTGCCATTAGTGACAAGATTTCAGACATTCCATCCGACGAGTATTCGTGGAGGAAGTACGGGCAGAAGCCGATCAAGGGCTCCTCGTATCCGAGGTAACGGTTCTACTTTTGCTACCCAGACAAGCTGTAGTTTTTATGGTGGTTTCCAATCTGACCATGACGGGTATTGATGTAGGGGATACTACCAATGCAGCAGCATTAGAGGCTGTCCTGCGAGGAAACATGTGCAGAGATGCCTTGAAGACCCTGCAATGCTCGTAGTCACCTACCAAGGCGAGCATAAGCATTCACAATCCGCCCAGTGAGGCAGTGACGTGGAATACCGCCAGACATCCCATTGCAGGAAAGTTCTAGCCGTGAAGAGCATCCTTACAGGACGAACATAGGCTAACAAGTATTTCATGTGAAATGTAGTAACTTGGAGTTTATGAAAAGCACTATTTTTAACGTTCACTTCTTTTGAAGCCTCCTTACGGAAACAAAAATTCTACCACGACATGAACCCGGATAGTCATCATGAAACACATTCGTTCAGAAACTAAAAAACTTGATTGAAAGAAAAACTTTATCCGATAAGATCCTACAAGCCGGTCTACTTTGTCATTGTTTACAAAATGATAAAACATTCAAAAGATATCCATGACGGGAAATCCAAATCCAAACTTAATAAAATCCGCTCAACATCAGAGTAAGGAAGGAACAAGTGATCGAGGAGGTAGAAACTTCACTTAAGGGGAATGAACCTGGAAGAGTGAGTAGCACCAATACCGGGCCTTCCGTGCTTGACAGGCTTGTAACTTATGGAGAACTCAGCAAGATAATGACTGATCATCTCAGGCTTAATCTCAACCTGATTGAAGGTCTTGCCATTGTACACACCAATGATGCTACCAATCATTTCAGGTACAATGATCATGTTCCTGAGGTGAGTTCTAACTGGCTCCGGCTTCTCACCAGGTGGGGCCTCCCTTTTCTATTCCAAAAAACAACAAAAACCAACAATAAATACAAATACACAATCACAATTATAAGCACATTTTATCCGAAAACTTTATACAAACAAAGATAAACTCGGTCTTAACAAGTTACTAGAATCACACGAACATAACAGAAGTCCAAACACAGAATACTAAGCGAAACCATTTGTTGTAGCATGAAATACTAAGGCGCAAATACAAGAATCTCACACTGGTAAGACATATTCAACTCTAAAATTTGAGAATCTGCACTGCATCAGAAGCTTGGTCTTAAATGAAACATGGCAAGGCAATAGAGTTGGAACAAATGTTCGTAAAAGAAAAGTTATATCGTTGCAGATTGTGCAATATGTACAATAACATGATTCACATAAATTAAGGATTCTAATGAAGGTACCGATGTCGATGAACAAACAAACAAAAACAAGTTCATCTACTCCGCGCTCATATGAAACAAGTTCATCTACTCCAAGATAAAATGAATTTCAATTCCGTTCATTTCTAGTTTAGTTCTATACGAACTTTTCAATCATCACAATAAAGTACTCGAAATTCATAAGCTGAGAATTAAGACAACTAATTGATCACAAATTTAAACCCGTAATTCGAAACACCAAACAGTTACTGAATAATCCAAGCAATGTCTGCCAAATTAAGCGAAAAATAACCGAAACAGAGGCCGAAAAGATAAGAAATTTTACCGCTTTGCGCAGCTTCTTGATCAAAGCCATTGGCTTTCTCTTCAAACCTCTCTGGAACCTGAACCCAATTCATCACCCACCAAAACAGAACATCATTCAGCATAACCAAAACCAATTGCAAAGGCTTATAGGTATCAATAGATACATATATACATACAAGTACAGGTATTTATACGTATTTATATACAAAAGGTGAATCTGTGTGTACCTTCTGCGAGCCCTAGCAGGAAAGAGCTTAACAAGCTCATCAGTCGACATGTCGAGAAGCGCATCCAAATCGACGCCTCTGAAGCTGAACTTCTTGAACGTCCTCTTCTTCGGTACTCCTGCCGCCGCAACATCAGCCTCCACATCCGCCTAACCAACAAAAAACCACCGCGAGCAGTCAGATTGATTCCCGCAAAAATCGTACAAAAAAGTTAGAAAATTGGAAGTAAATAAAAGGGTTGATTGGGAAATGCAATGTTAGAGAAAGAGGTCTGAGCTCACCATGTTTGCCGAAGACGAAGAGAAACCCTAATTCGCAGGGAGGTCGGCGACTGGTGGAGTTGCAGAGGAAGTGGGGAGATTAGGGTTTTTATGGTTGGGTATATAAAGGTCTCCGATTTAATGGATTATTTGGTGGAGCTTCGGAGGAGTTGGGTCCGCCCCGAATATCTATTTGAAAGTGTACTCGTATGGAGTCCGTTCTGGTCCTCCCTCGGGCTTGCCTATCAAGTTTGGGCCTATTTGTTTGGTTTGCTTCTCATTAAGCCATTTCCAGCCGACTCGGTCAAATAGTTATAGAGCTAAAAATAGCCCGTTTGATACGAAAATCGTCTCCAATCGAGGGTTAGACCAAATAGCTCGTGGTCCCCACCTAGCAAAAAATGGGAAAACCAAAAACATGGGAAAACCAACCAAAGGGATGGTCAAGAGCAGCCAACCCACTAGCCATGTAGCCCAGCCTTCCAATGCCAGAATGTCAAGCTTGACAGTTTGCCAGCCCTACAACTCAGCTCATTTGAATGTCAATGGCTACCTGACGTCATGTTGTTGTTAGGTTACTGTTGGAATTATATATATTTTTTTTTTTTTGACGAATTTAAAAAAAAAATTCTAATTTTTTTCCTATAAATACCTAAGTCATTCCTATACCATTTCTCACATACTTTTGACCATTCCAAACTATCTTACCTCATTTTATTTCAATTCTTCACATTCTATTCTCTTACCTATTCCAATAATCTTTCCTTTAATTTTTTCAATAATTTTCAAATTGTCACATCTGCAATGAAAGGAAGGGCTTGGACCCGAAAAAAAGATGAAGCTCTTTGCAGGGCTTATAGATGAGTCTCAGAAGATAGTGTCAAGGGTAGTTCTCAAACAAGTGAAGGTAAGATGTGTGTGAATTCTACCCTAATATCTAGCCAATTTATTAACATTGGAAGCGGAAGATAAGAAGTGTCACGTAAATAAGAATCTTATCTAAAATTTGCACAACCAATTATATCTCGACACATGGCGTGCGAAATCCTATACGAAAAATTATTAAGATTACAAAAAGATAAGAAATCTTGAGAGTTACTCATTTTAGTGACACGTGTCACTCGAAATTCTTTTCAAAAAATTATTGAGATTACATAAAGATAAGAAATCTAGAGAGTTACTCACGTTAGCGACATGTGTCACTCGAAATCCTATCCAAAAAATTATTGAGATTATATAAAGATAATAAATTTAGAGGCTTATTCATTGGGCGACAAGTGACACTCAAAATATGTCTGAAAACCTTATTTTAATATGGTAGTTTAATTTAAGTAACTATATTAATTCAATGAAAATAATAAATTATGTTTGGCCTATGGCCCTTTGGCCTTTGGCCCTCTCGATTAGAGATGGTTTTTTGTCAAAGGGTTATGTTTGGCCTATGACCCTTTGGCCTCCTCGGTTGGAGATGGTATAAAATATGGTATGATATTATTTATTAAAATATAATTTCTTGCAAGGCTATGGGGCTAAAAGGAGCATTTTGGCCCTCCTTCAATTAGAGATGGCCTTAGGTTCAAAGGGTCTTATGGCTCGTTTGAAAGTACTTCAAAAATAATTGAAAGTATTTTTAGAGAAAATATTTTTTGGTTTAAAAAACACTAATTATGTGCTTTTTGGTTTAAAAAACACTTGAAGTGCTTCCTGCAAAAAACACTAATTATGTGCTTCTTGCAGAAAATCCTTAAAGTGCTTTTTCAAGAATTCTTTACATTTTTAATAAAAATTGGTTTAAAAAATATTTTCACTAAAAGTGGTTTCAATCATTTTAAAATCACTTCAAAACAAGCCCCTATGATAGTTAAAAACTTAAAAGTGATTGGCAAAAATTTTAAAAAATTTCAGATCACAGAAGCGCTCTATAAAAAAACACTTGAATTTTTTGTAAAATTTATAAGGAACGATTATTGCTATCCTAAAAATTCAATTACGCACTCTTTGTACGAGTAATTTTTTTTTTCTTTTTTTTATATTTAAGTATTGAAAATTGGGAGTGCACATTTAGGTTTATGAAGTGCTATGAACAATTTCCAATTTTTTTTGCATTTCTAATGAAAGCACTTATCAAAACCTCTAAGTAAAGGTGCTTCTTATAGAAGCAATCCTAAACAACTTATTTTTAATTTTATAAATTAAGTTAGTTTCCATAAGTTTCCATGTAATTCTCATATTGTCAATGGGTTTTATGATGGAATCTCAGCTTATGTGTGGTATAAAAGCAGGTTGGCAAATATGTGCCACTCGATTTGTGTTGTTCAAGTGTTTAACTTGAAAATTCACCACTTGTGAGTAGACGTGTTGAGTATATGAATCTCACATCGGAAAGTGAAGAGATTTTACATATGCTTATAAGTAATTAGGTTACTCTCCAAACTTCCAATTGTTTACGGGGGAACCTTGACTTATTTAGTAATTTTGTTGTTGATGCATTTGTCAGTCTAAGTTAATCTCAATTTTGTGAGAAAGTTCGAATTCATTCTCCGATTAGTGTTATTGTTCCGGCTTTCAACTTCGCTCCGTCGTACTGAGATCTCTACAGAGCGTCTAACCAACCGTTGTTACCAAGCTCGAGCATGACTTGTTACTTGAGGAAGTCGACCCTATATCTTAACCAAATCTCAACATTAGGGTTAGTGAGTTAGTGACATGGGGCATGATTCCAAAAACTCAAAAGGGGAGCCAAGCCAACAGCCAAGGACAATTAGACGTGAGAGTTTGAACATGTCATGGCAAGAAACTGAAGTTCTTAGGCCTAATGTGTACAAGGGTTCATTTGGAAGTGCATTTAAAATGATTAAAAACGTTTTTGGAAAAAATGTTTTTGAGTTCCAAAAGCACTTGAAGTGCTTTATAAGTGAAGCACCAGTTATGTGCTTATTATATGAATCATTTTAAAAGCACTTTTCAAATAAACTCTAAGTTACTAGATTTTATGGAAACTAGATGCTAATCAAATTTTAACAAGCACATATGTATGCACGTAATTGTGATTATCAAATTTGTATCGTACACGTCATAATCGAAATTGTTCATTTTCACAATCATCATTCAAAGGTTCTCTGTGCACTAAGATTCTTTATTAATCCATGTGCATTGAACAAGGGTTGTCATATAAATAAAATTTTCATGTAATGAATAGTTGTTTTAGAAGAAAATGTCATCTGCCATTAATGAAAGGAGACATGGATGGACAATACTTCCCATATCACATTAACGTGACATCATTTTATTGTACAATGACGAGAATCAGAACAGTTCATTCTTTGTATCATCATCTAAGGATCATTTTAAAAAAAAATCATTCGATTTGAAGCCCGTTTAGTTATCTATATGTGTCGAACAAATTGACGGTTATAATAAATACAAGATGAACTGTAAATTTGTTTGACTAACAGTTTTCAATTCAAATTAATTGTTCCGATTGTGAGGTTTATAACTTTATACAATAAAGTGAATGATAAATATCAGAATAATACTAGGGATACCATATTTTTAGGCCAAATTTGCTAAACCATATGACGTGATTGTTAACGATTGAATTATTACAAAGCTTAAGACTAACTTGAAGAACCATAAATATGAATAGAATTGCACTGGATGAATCAAATCATAACAAGTTACACAACTACATTCGTTTCATCTGAAATTCAAGCACGACGGGCTATCACACTATTCAAACACATGTTCAACTTCATCGTCTTTCTGATCGACATTTCGCAACTCATTTATTGTCAGAATTTCACAATTCTTTAACCATTTCACTCCTCCGCAAGCCTACAACAATCCAACACCCAAAAATACCAAATGCCTTCAAAACATTATCGCAAAACATAATCAAACCCAAACAAACTCCAATTAAACCCTAGTTCTGATCAGTCTACCTTCAAATCCAAATTTCTCCCAAACCCCAATTCCAAATCCAACAAACAAAAGCTCATTAGAAAGCTTAGGTTCAAACCTTAACACCCATCAAAAGCTCACTAAAATCCATCAACTACAACCGAAGTTACACCCATTACAAATCGACTTAGAAACACACCCAAAAAACTCTTTTGAAAAATTCACCGCCCAAACAAAAAGCGCCTCCGTACAAAAGCAGTCAATCCCGTCCGCCTCACGCGCCAAACTCTCATCCCAACCGCAGATAACTCCGAGATCCGACGACCCACGTTTAAACGCTTACAGATTTCTCGATCCGGATCGCACTGCTCTCGACCAATCAGCGCTCAGCATCTCCCCCTCAATTCCTCCCCATATAAACCACCTCCTCCCTCATCTGCCAGTCCACAATTCCCGTTTTCTGATTTTTCTCTATCGAAGTCTGAGAAGAACGTTCCGATTCCGCTTCCGAGTTAACGGAGTCAAATCGTCGTGTCAACAACCATGACTGGAACTGACGTCTCCACCGCCAAGGCCAAGAAGGCGAGATCGCCGCCCGCTCACCCGCCGTTCGTCGAGGTATGTGATCGGAAAATCGGTGTTTTTGTTTAATCTACGATTTTACCTGGTGCTTTTTGTTTTCGGAGGCTAATTGCGACCTTTTGTTTGTGTGGCTTTCAGATGATCACGGCGGCGATTGTGTCGTTGAAGGATAGGACCGGATCGAGCCAGTATGCGATCACCAAGTTCGTGGAGGAGAAGCACAAGAATCTGCCGCCGACCTTCAAGAAGCTTCTGCTCAACCATTTGAAGAAGCTCGTGGCTGCCGGAAAGCTCGTCAAGGTGAAGAACTCGTTCAAGCTGCCTCCCGTTCGCTCCGCTGCTCCGGCGAAAGAGAAGGCAGCGGCCGCGGCGCCCAAGCCTAAGAAGTCGGCCGCGGTGGTCGCTAAGCCGAAGTCCAAAACGGCTGCGAAGCCCAAGGCGAAAGCGGTAGCTTCTAAGCCCAAGCCGGCGGCTGCGAAGCCAAAGGTGAAGGCGATTGCTGCCTTGGCCAAACCTGCTTCCAAGGCGGCGAGAACATCGACAAGGACGTCGCCGGGGAAGAAGGCGGAGGTGAAGTCTAAGGCGAAGGCGAAGAAGCCGGTGGCTCCGGCGAGGGCTGTGAGGAAGCCGAAGAGTGTGAAGTCGCCGGTGAAGAGGAAGGCTCCGGCGAGGAAGGCGAAGAAGTGAGTCTTAGAAACTGCCCCGGTCTGTTTCGTTTCTCGAGAGGGGTAGTTTGTGTAAATTTGTCCGGGGAGTGAGGGGAGTTTCGGAATGAAAAAACAAATCGGTTTGTTACGTTTTCAAGAGGGGTAGTTTGTGTAAATTTGTGTGGGCAGTAAGGGTAGTTTGGGAATGAAGAAACAGTTTGTTGACACAGAATTTGTAGGGTTTTATTTTTCCAACAACTGTGGCGGTTGTTATTTGGTAACTTTTTTCTGTATGAAGAATTTAGAGGATGAATGGAGATGCTTATTGATAACCAAAATGCTTTGCAATTTACATCAAATTTTCTTCATATTCTAATTTTAACAACACTAAATACCTTTTTTTGATTAGTCGTGAAGAAAATTTGTTTTTTTTAATTCTCTAATTTTTTTTATTAACGTATTTATTTTATATTGATGATATATTAATTAATTTACAAATTTAAGTGATTATGTTTGTGGATAGAGCTTGGGTGCTAGGGTTCGGGGAACAGGTAATCTTGACTAACTAGTTTTATCCGTATCTGCATTATGTTAAGTGTTTACAAGGTACAAAATTGGATAATTAGAGTTTAACACACATTCACAAAATTGGGTAATTGGAATTTGATACACATTTATCGGTATCAGATATACATGTTATAAAATGAACACAGAATGTTGTATTAACGGAAAACATGAACATTGAGGAAATGGCAACCATCCCCCCTAATCTTCAAATTTTAGTCTGAACTCGTTACTAGTTCCGATTTTAGATTTTAAGTATCAAATTTTTGGGTGAGTAAAGCTCTAAACGATGAGTTTATAGGCTAAATACTCGACCTTATCGATAAATAGAATCAAAGTTGAAGAACACAGAGTACAAGTGAGATATTCTCAAAGTTGGTCGTTTTATGTTTTTGCACGTGGAATTTTCGTTATCGAGTTCACCTTCCACTGGTTTTGACGTTTTTTTCCTCTATTTTTACAGGCATATTAACATGTTTACTTATCAAGAACGAGAGAAGCCAAATAATAAAAAAATGATGAAAATTGGATCAAATACTCCCCTAGTTGATCAAATTTCTGGTCTTAAATTATGTATTTAAGGTGAGATCCGCATATTTTTATATTCCCTTTGTATTAGTGAACGTGAAAAAAGTCGGGAAATGTATTTACTCTCGTACTCATTCTTCATAAGTAAACATGTTAAGTCGTCTCAAATAAATAAAACAGAAAGGAAAACTCATTTTTATACATAACGAGATATGTACCAGTTACCGGTTTAACTTACAAAACCATATACAATTCACAATTAACACAAACCCAAGTAAACAAGTCATTTGTGGATGAAAGTAAAACAAAAGCTATTTCTCCTCGGTACATCCAAATGGTAAACCTGCCAAATTCAACACCTTTGTTTTTCTACTTGACGTTAGAAGCAGCTTTCGAGTCCATCGTGATTCGACTCTGATGTCTGCTCGGCGGTCTTTGGAGATGTTTCGGTTGTTTCCTTTTCGCGTTTTGAATGGTCTTTCGTCTTGCAATCGCCAAGGCTGTTTCGCCTTCCAGACTGAGCCTTACTTTTGGGAGCCGCGGGGGAAGTTTCTTTCTGAGCACCAAGGCTATGACGTTGTGGCCGAGAACAGCCTTTCTTTTTTTCCTCCGCGGATGAGTTGGTGATTGCATCACCATAGCTCTTCCTCCGGCTTAGACTGTTAAATTTTGGGGACTTGGGCTGAGTGAGTGGAGCCTGAAATCATATACAAGCACAAAAAAAGTTCATTTCACAACAAAAAGGTGCAGCTAGTACAAGGAATCGCTACATTACTCGGACTAGGATTATTCCCAATGATACGGTAAATCCTAGTCCTCGAATACAGATTAATTGCATAATCAAACACTTAATCAGGTTCCAAGTCCCGGTTCTTTAATTTTATTTTCGGTTGACATGTGCATCATGTTTTTCTCTTTTTGGTCAATCTCAATACGTTTTAGAGCTCAAAAGTAGTCAAGCATAACTGACAAGACTTGAATTAGCTACCTTCTTGCGTTCGGTCTTAGGAGGAGGGGGCTCGTAAATGAAACTGGGTACCGGATTTGCTTTGACCACCATGCTCTTCCTCAGCACCTTGATGGCTGCTTCTTGCTCTTCCTGAAAGTGTAATCAAGGAAAACGTAAAATGAGTTTTCAAGCAGATCCCATCACATGCGGAGGAATAAACACCCAAAAGAAAACGCAGATCCGCATGACACCCATGCTTAATGGCAAGAAAATACAAGATACTACAGGGAAGTGACGCACCTTGGCTCTTGCTTCCCACTGGCTTCTCTCTGCCTCCATAGCTTGGTGCTTTTCCTCTAACTTCGAGTAGTACTAGACGAAGGAAATCGCATCAGTTACACATTAGATCGTGCAGATTAAAAGTAGTTCTCAAGATATACAGTCACTTGTTTTGTTATAAAAGTACCTCCTTCCTTTTCTCTATACGCTCATAGATCCTAAACGTGGGAGCTTGTCCAACCGTAACCTTGAAATTAGGTGTTCTTGATGCAGCAGTTCTGTTCTTGGTTAAGGATAATGCTAATGTGATCAACAATTTCTAATATATATGTAAAACAAATAAATTCAAATTTCAAATGTCAACCAAGGATACGAGGAAGTCATAGACCAATTATCTTCTTCATTAGCATGCTTCTTATTATCATGTTCCGCACCCTCTTGTGACGACTGAGAAGTTGGCTGAAATGAAAACGGGGCAAAAAAAATGAAATAGAACCATCCCAAATCTACAATAACGCTGCAGTAGCGTTTACAAGCAAAAGTCCATAATTATTCTCAGTTTCGTGATGCACTTCAAGCCGAATAAAAGGATAATTTAGCTTCCTTAACTGAAACTCGTATTTGAGATGGCATTCTTCGTAAGATCATATAAACATGTAATTCAAAACCTTCTACAGAGCATGTCTCACAGTAGCAAAATTGCGAAAAACAAAAAGGTAATAACCCCAATGAGTTATACTTTTACTTGCTAGATCAGGCATAAAATCTTGTACATATGCCATACCTAACCAAGCCGTCACATAAATGGTATAAAACCTCAACAAAGTTCAATATATGATAAACAAATTGACTTGAACCAGTGGATGAATCCCTTAGAGCTGTGAAAGAAAAATATAATGTTTTTATGGTTTTACCTGTGAACTCTTCAGAGACGCTGCATTCGGAGACTCTGGACTTTGAACAAGATTTGTACTCTTCACAGCCAGCACATCTTGCTTCTCCTCAGATTCCACAGCAACTTCGTTTTCTCTGACAGGGTCCTTCACCTTGGAATCCTTTGACTCAATGCTTTCTTCTGAAACTTTGGGAGCAACGCGGACCTTACCACGAGTAAAACCAATTGATGTCACCACGACACTGTTAATCTTCTTCTCCACCACCTTCCTCTCCATTTCTCTGTTCCCTGCCCTTATACCAGTAACTTCCCTCCCCATGACGCTGCACAAGAAAGCTACAAGCTGAGCACCACCAGACTATAGGAAAATTGCATTACCACGGACAAACTAACAAAGCATTACTTGTTTACAAGTAAATTATTATATCTTCAAACACAATTCAAATTGACCGAAGACATGTTATCTGATGACAGAATTCAAAGATACACAAAAGCGCGCACGCGGGCACATACACAAAACAGTATAAACAAAAAGCATTGCAGGTACTCCATGTTTCAGCATAGTGCATAAAATTACAAACCTGCAACTCGAAAAGTTTTTAAGGAAACACAAGATCCACTAAAATAAATTCTTGTTTAGGAAGAGTGATCCACGTTGTAGATTTCGCCTTTAAAATTGGGATCTTCAATTCGAACAGGGTGGATCACTCTTCGAATTGTAATTTGCTAATCCGAAAAAAAAAAATTTAAAAGCATTGTACTTTGCCAATCCAAGGTGCCGGTGCCGGAGGAGGAACTCTTGCATAGGATTCCGACGGCCGTATTAGTTTACCGGTCACCGGAACCTCCTCAATTTGCCATTTTTCTTTTATAATCTCGCATATGTAAAGCAGTTAAACTATTATAATCACGTTGGAAAAGACACAATAGGAGACAAATTAGGTAAAATTTAAGGGACAAGACATCTAAATAATGAATTGAACCCAACAAATAAAAATTAAAGTAAGAATCACAAAAGCTAAAGTAAAAGGGGTTAGCTTAAATTATAAGGTAAAAAAAAATCACGATGGAAATTAGAAATTTGGTTGACCAAACAAATTTGAGCAAGCCCCATAACCAACAACCACAATATAACAACCCCACTAATTGTGTCGGTGGTATGAATCCTAAAACATCACTGCACTCGATTTTGCGCCATGTCTTCCATTAGCAACCAACCACCACAATATCGTTGACAAAAACAAAGAAAGTATTCATCTTTTTGCAATCTGAGCTAAATTAACCCAAAAAAAGAAGAAAAAACTCTCATTTCTGAGCAAAAAATACACCAAAACAAATCAAAAACTCAGTTTTCAGCTAACAATGTCAAAACAGAGAAGTACCCATGAAAGATGGAGCCTCAAAGCTCAAAACTTTGCAGAAAAAAAAGCACAAATCGAAAGACAAAACAAGCACATTTGAGAAATCCCACGAAGCACAAACACACGGAAGACGAGCAATACCAAGAAAGAAGGTTGAGAGAGAGAGATTTCTCTTACAGTTTTTTTTGGTCCCGATCTGGCAAGATCTCCGAACCCCTTCTTTCCCTGTCTCTCAAGAAAATGGATGTTTTCTTCTTTCTTTCCTTCTTATGATTTTCTCTTTCTTTCTCTCAGGCTGCTGAGAAAAAGGGTCTCAAATTCTCATACTATTATTGTGTTGCGCTGTTTGGCTCTATATATAGACGGGTCTTTTCCTTTCCTTCCAAATTTCCAAACCCCGTTATTTCGTGGTAATTTGTTGGTGTATTCAAAAGAAGAAGGTCTAGAAGAAACATATCAACAACATCGAAATTCGATCCTATCCGGTTTCATCTTGTAGGAATCTTAAAAATTTCCACATCTCAATTATTTATCGTGTAATCATAAATTATTTGATTTTTTTATTTAAAATTAAACATAAATAGTATCTGATGAAAACTAGTCGCACGATATACGATGAACGGTTAGGATGTGAGGATTCTAGAAATTCTCACAAAGTGAATTCGGAGATGATCCTCTTTCATCTATTTATAATATGTAAAATGATAACAATACGTGACTGTTACGAGAACTCACCAAAATTTCTTTGTTTTTTTTTTTTATTATAACTTGTGTGCGCTTTTTTTGTTTTCAGTACAACCTAGAATTGAAACATATCAAATATGTCGTTCATTAATACGATAACATGTGGAATGATAACACAGTGATTGTGTTTCGAGAAAGCAAAAAAAGTTCTTTCTTTAGGATTTTTAATTTTGACGGAGTTTGGAAAATCAGCAAGGACACTTTGGTGTGACATTTTTTTGACAGGAGAAAGAGGGTCGGTGAGAATCAAATCTACATAAGGATACATAAACATAATTATGTTCTGCCACTCGTAAAGCGTCATGTACAACATAATGTGACATTTAATGGGATGTTCTATTTTTGGTTCTGTTTGTTGGGAATTAAATTTCAAATCCTTCCATCATTTTTTATCACTCTATTTTAACTTGTGTTGAGAATGAAAGATCCAATCTTTAAGACACTCAAAGAGGAAATTTCCCAAATAAGGTCAGAAATTTATGGGGTTATAGATCTGGTAATTAATTTATTAACTTATGAATTATTATTAGTATTTTAAAATTTTTATTCTACATTCCTTACGAGCGTAATTTTTTTTTTCAAATTATATAAAGTTTGAGTACTAATTGAAATTTTTGGAGTGCCACTAGTAATTCCCATTAACTTACCTACTTCAGAATACACTCCAATTGGCAATTGCTAAAAGAGGGTACCTAGAAATTGAAAATTAATAAATAAATAAAAAAGTTTACCCAAAAAAAATTGAAATTGAAAATTTACTCCAGTTACGATTCGAAAGCTTAACCAGTTTTTTTTTTTTAACAAATAAAGCTTAACCAGTTAAACAAACTTACGCAAGATAAAGAAAATTGAGCTAACTTATACTTATGTGCTTCACGACTTGTGTACATAAACTGTTTAACTGAAGAAGGTAAAAGATACGAGCGATTTTTCAATGTGTTGAACACGATTCGATATATCAGCTGTCACAATATAATTAGTTGAAAGCTTAAAAAAAATGCAACTCATTGTATATAATATGATTCAAATTTGTCTTTAACAAAAATTGAATCTAAGACCTCTCTCACTTATAAGTGAAAAGAAATACTATTAGACCGTAATACTGAATGCCTTGAATGCGAATTTTAGAATGAAGTAACTATTTGAACTACAAATTTATTTTTCTTGAAAGAATTTATTTTATTGGGTAAGAAAAAATAATCTTCATTAATTTTCAATGTTTAATTTTTTTACTGTTAATGCGACACAAATAACAACGGAGAGAGACGTGGAGGCAGGTATTGTGTGCGGCAAAGGAACTGCCTTTTCCAAACGTTGAAGTTGAACGTTCCAAGGTTCAACGGTATATGCGGTTCAACGTGAAGTCCTGGTTGAAACAAATTCCATTTTATTTTTAATATTTTTTGTGTTTTTGTAGTTGTTTTTATTAGAAAGAGATCATTTTCAAATTTTTCCTTTAAAACCCAAATATCAAATGATCTAGGTTTTTAAAATTTGATTCAACGGCAAAAAATTATTATAGTTTTTAAAAGTTTTTACTAACTTCTATGTTTTTAACTGTTGGATCGAATTTTAAAAACTCAAATCACTTGATTCTCGAATTTTGAAAGAAAAGATTCAGAGATGATCTCTTTTCGTTTTTATTTACTAAATTTTGTAGTGTTATTTCTCTCTAATCAGAGTCAAGACTCTCAGACGTATTACAGTGACGTCATCCTCTTTTTCTCATCGGCCAAGTCGTCGGAGATTTCATAAAAAGAACCATTTCTCCTACCTCACAATGATTGTTTTATGAGCCGCATGCGGTGGTTAGACAGCAGCAAGGGGCTTAGGCAATTTTTTTAATATTAATTATAAGAAAAACTAATGATAAGGGTCTAAAAACTTTGAATTTTAATGATAATAACAAAATAAAGGGTATAGTGAATAGTACCATGATTGACTTTTTAGTGTAAAAATGTAATTTTTCGTTAAAGTAAACAGTACTGTGGGTTTTTCGTTAAAACTTCCTTAATTATATGTACTATATTTATAAATAAACACTGAATGATACTTATGATAGTTTTTCAAACGGATAGTGTAATATTTATACATAATTTGGGAGTTTTAGGTGAATATTTGTGTAGGATATAATTGAGAAAGAGAGAGATTGTGGAGTCTTAAAAGAGAAAGATAAGAATATTAAAACGGTAAAAAAAAGAGATAATAAAAACAAAACAAAAATCAGCAAAAGAGGAATTCTTCATGTAAGCCCGTGTGTCTAGTCCCGTTTTGTCCAGTCGAAACCTGCCTAGATCTCCCTAATACCGTTTATGCGGCCACCTAATAAGCATTTCAATTTTGTGACCGAGAGGAAATAATTGCACGACGACTAGTTGCCTAGTTCCTAGACAATTGCTTAGACCGCATTTTAAAACACTGGTCATAGTATTGCCCTTGTGAACACCTTTTTTTTTAATGTTATTGTATAATAACTGGTATTTTAATTAGTATTTCCATTTTTTCATACAAGTGATATTAAATGAAGAAGTAGATCAATGATGAGTTTTGGAGAGTATAGTTCTTTCTATCCGTTTTACTAAGTAGTTTAATGACAAAATAGGAAGATTTTGGTTCTTTCTAACCGTTGTAACGGGGAATGGTAAAACTATAAAAGTAGTTCAATGACCAAGCCTTTTATATGTAGTACACTAGTAAATCTAGATGGTCTCACTAAAATTTTGCAGGGAATTGAATGTCAGTGCACAGGAGGTTTAACTACTCGGTATAACTTCATACCAAGAAAGTATGATTGTTTTTGGCAGGAGCTCATAAATATACAAATATAGGAACCCCGTGAAATATTAATTGCGAGAGCGTTATATATTTCACATGAATTTTCTGAAATCTTGGAGTTGTTTTGATGGCTTATGTACTAGCTAGTATTGTTATACATTATGGTACTCCGGTTTTCCCTTTTTAACAAAAATCTATACTCTGCTTTGGTATATGACATGCACCGATAAATAAAACGTTGAATATACGATAAAAAATTAAATATTCGATAATTCAACGATCATAGATATGAGTGTATAATATAGTTGTATGAAAAGCTGTGAACTGCAGTTTCAACAAGCAACAGGTAATTTTGTTGGTGCCGTCGAGCAGAAGCCTTGGGTGATCGTGTCCACTTAAAGCAAAAAGAAAAGAGATGTGGAGTTGCTTTTTGTGTTTATGTTTAAGTCCATGTCTTCATATTTCCCCACACTATGAGCTGTATGGAATTACCAATTTATCAACTTTCCTTTGTTTTTCCACCGCCCTTTTCATTTGAATTTCAAGTAAGGTTTGTTGGTCAAGGTGGAGGTCACACTATGGTTGGATAATTAACCAGATTTAAGAATAATAACATATGAGCAGTCACTTACTATTACAGTTTAATTGTATTATTTTATATTTTTACGTGGGATGTCTGTTCTTTTTTTTTTAATTATTTTTTTTATTTTTATATATTGTTGTCTTAAAAAATTAAGAATTTGAGAAAAATTTGAAAAATAATTCCATAAAATTAACTTGTTTATTTAAAAATATTTAGAAGAAATGTTAAATAATAAATTTCAGGAAATGCTTGCACATTGGAAGGCTTTTCACATTCTTGTTTTTTTCTGTCAAGGTTTTTCAAAGGGTAAGCAGTGGCTTGGATTAAGGTTTTAGGATTCGACAGTGCATGCAGTTCCTATATAATTCAGCTATTAATTTTCTTTATTTCTGATCATGGATAATATGGAATTCTCTCCCCGAAACACTTTCCGACTTTGCTTTTCAATGCTTTTGGATGTAGGGGTGTGTATTTAATTAGGAGTTGAAGAGATTTTAATGGATTTATAAATCTATGAATTTTTATGGAGTTTAATTGATTTTGTAGAGATTTCATATAAAATTTTGATTCAATTCTCTCGAAATCTCATGAGGAGATGAGAGATTTGTGGATGTTTAAAATACATACAAAAATCTCTCCAATTCCCTCTACTTCCTCAACCTTTTGAAATTCTTTAAAATCAAATTTTAATTGAATACACCTGGAATGTTATAAACTTCTTTAAAATTCTAATTGAATACATCCATATTTCTAAGGATTTTAATCAACTATCTTAAAATCCAGATTGAATACAAATTGAATTTCAGAGAATAATTTAAAATCCTGATTGAATACCCTTAGATTCATTAAAAGAATTAAAATCCCTCAAAATCTCAATTGAATACGCTAATCAGAAGCATTATATTTAGGGTTTATAGTACCAGAATCTACTAGATAAATTTTAGGGTTTTTATATGTGTGGAAGTGTGCATGCCAGAATGACACCTCAAGAATTTCAATTTTAACCCCCAATTATTTAGGCATGTACAATTTTTTTTGATAAACGATAGCATTAGTGAGTTAAATAGTTAGTTGTTAGGGAAGAGGAAAATCTGTGGAAATCGCACTCGCATCATTATACATAAACATGATTGATTTTCGTCAGTGTTGTAGAACGTCAAATGCATAATGATTTAGGCTTTCACAAGGTTTTGTGGGATGAATTTAGGGTTTCTTTCGTGAGGGCCACCAGCTTTTAACCTAAGGGGATGGACCGTTTTCAATTTATTCAAATAAAAGTTGAAATAATATAGCACTGCATGCTCACTGTGGGGTGAAAGCCGAAAGGCAATTGTTTGCATGCTTCACAGTTGCAGTATGACAGCAACAACTTACCTTCTTAGCTTGGGTCGCTACTGTTCGATTAGAATTTAGAGAGGCAACAAGATTTGAAATATACAATACTATTGAGCTTTCCTTTCAATTACCCACTTTTCAAAGGCTCGATAAAGTCAAAAAGCTCATTTGTTTGTATATTTCATTCGAATTTGTCTGCTTTCTATTTTAATTAAAAGCAGTTTTTGACCTACTGAACATCATTAAAACCCTAAATTTATCTAATACTGAAATCATCTTGTTCGTTTCTTCCTAAAACCGTATCTTTAGCAAATCATAATTAACGTCAGAATTTCTAAAAATATATATATACAACCATTTAATAAATGATATAGGATTCTCACCTTGAATCGATAGAATTTTAACATAAGAAAAGATACTTGCTCAAATCTCATTTTGCATGGTTATAATTTGAAAGTTCGAACATGTACATAATAAAAAAGCAAGCTAACAAGACCGCGAATTCATCGTGTTCTTAGCAGCTAGCTAGCGAGTACATGCATGTATGCATGCTCTGCAATTTATACATCAAGTCATTTATAAGAGTTGAAGCCTAATATCTCACACTTTTATATGAAAAATGATACTATCAGACTGTAGTATTAGTAGCTTTATACTTTCCGGACATATGAAATATAACGAATTCCAGATGCGTATTCCACATGACTCGTCTTGAGTTCGATTCTTGGCGTATGATGACAGTAAGAAAGAAGCTGAAATACCTCTATGAATCTTTCCAGTCACCCAAAGAATTCACTACCTTAATTTGGCCACCAACTGCTGGTTAATTTTTCTTAAAAACAAACTGGGTTTGAATGGGACATAGCTAACATATATACTTAAGAAGAGAATTCACAGAATCTCAACAACCGACATCTTTATTTGGTCAGCTTATTACAACTACTTAATTCTCAGCAAAACTACTAAAAAACGTAATCTTTGGTGGCTGAAATTACTACCCTTAAATCTACTGCTATTCTATGATCCATATCTGTCAACCTCGCTGCCGTCTTCACTTTACCTTTTTTTTATAGTAGTCCGAAGCTTTTTAGTTCATTTGGATATGTTTGAACGCCAAGCTTTACCCGACTGATTTTGCTCGACGAATATTCATAGCGCAAAACTATAAGCAACGAAACCTTTTTAGTCTGATAGAACATTTTCGTCTGGTTTTTTTGTTGTGGATGTATAATAATGCCAAGTGTCTCTCCCATTTCGCATGCTTACACCTTAAGGAAAAGGATCTTCGCTGGATCCTTTTCTTGGAGATCCGAAGGATCCCGTGATCATGTCTGTTTATCATACATCGTGCGGTTATAAATCATTTGAAATTTAAAATTTAAAATTTAAATATAAATAATACCTAATAAAAACTGACCGTACGATGTACGATAAACGAATATGATCACAGGATCCTCCGGATCCCGAGAAAAAGGAACCGGCGATGATCCTTTTCCACACCTTAATTTCGTGGGGTTAACACCCCTAATTAAAAAAGGTCCCTAATTGCAGCATAATTAGTTTGACTTTCCTACTTAAGGTGCTAATTGACTTTAGTTAGTTGAAATGCAAAAAAGATTAGCATTGAATAAAATAAGAAAAATTAGTCACCAAACATCAAACATATATCTTGCAATGACCCGATTCATCCTTCAACTTTTTAATATATTAATTAACTTATGATGTGAACATCTTGTTTCATCTTGCTTAATTAATCTCTCTTACAAGTCTTCCTCAAGAATTTGTCAACATTGTCGGTCATTGACAATCTCTGTATATACAGAGACTGCTCAATGGACGTGATTTACGTTTTGACGTTTTGATCTTTCATACATATATAGGGGACCAAGTCGTACTCCTTGTAGTCCCTTTCCCTAGCAAGGAAGGCTTCATATATATCCCTCTTACAATTTTAGGCATGCATCAAGGTCCGGCTATAATATTACGTTCATTTAATAGTATGAGTATTATGTAATATCCAACCGTTAATAGAAATTTATCAAATTTTTATAAACAAAATTTAACCATTGATTTTTTGAGTTACCAAGTGATACGATAAAAAATTGGAAAAACTAGTATATAAGTAATTTTTTGTGTATCCCTCCCTAGGCAACCCTACATCTTCTCCATCGATTGAGATTCGTTCCGGATCTATATGTCTGAAGCCAGCAAACCAAGAGATCCAAACCACTCGATTTCAGTTTTACGGCCTTC